>NC_142517.1:89387500-89693333 GCF_057876585.1 Rhinolophus sinicus
CATATATTAAAAAAAGAAACACTCCTAAAATAATTTGCTTTCTTCAAACAGAAATAGAATTCTAAAGTATAATTCTACTTAATACTAATTAGAGCTGATAAGTAGCCAAGTTTTAGTCTAAAATCTGTGAGAAAGAGAGGAAATGAATACTATAAAAAGTACTGAGGGGGCCGGCCTGGTGGCTCAGGCGGTTGGAGCTCCGTGCTCCTAACTCTGAAGGCTGCCGGTTTGATTCCCACATGGGTCAGTGGGCTCTCAACCACAAGGTTGCTGGTTCGATTCCTCAACTCCCACAAGGGATGGTGGGCTGTGCCCCCTGCAACTAGCAACAGCAACTGGACCTGAAGTTGAGCTGCACCCTCCACAGCTAAGACTGAAAGGACAACAACTTGACTTGGAAAAAAGTCCTGGAAGAACACACTGTTCCCCATAAAGTCCTGTTCCCCATCCCCCCCTCCACACACACACACAAAAATAAAAGTACTGAAACACATTTAAATGACTATATTTCAGTAAAACTTTATAAGAATAAATTTCAATATCCAATTAATCAGCTACACATTTCCTAGGGGTATGCATAACAATTTTGATTTTTTTAAAAGTTGAAATGACAGATTTATGACTGTCTTAGTGTGGAAATTAGTGATAGGAGGATCATTTTGCCTTGTTTCCTGATTTCATGAGTTTTCACTCTGTTGTTAGAAAAAAATCAGAATTGTCTAATAGGAAGATGGGATTCTTAGTTCTTATATAACCTAGCATATTAATCTTGTATCCACACACTTTTATTCTCTTCCTTGAATATGCTAAATATATTTGCTTTCTCTGCATTAAAAAAAAAAGTCAAGGTCTGCAGAGATTTTGAAATCAGATAAATTTGTATTTAAAGCTATAGACTGGTACTGTAAGGTTTTACGTAAATTATAGAAATAAACTCATCTTTAGTTTTCTTAGTAGTAAGACGAAAATAGCGATTCCTACTTTGCACGTTTTTATGGAAATTAAATGAAATAAACTAATGAAAATATTTCCTACAAATCTGACAACTGTTATGCATTTATTAGTCGTTACTGATTCCATTCCCATTTTGAAAAAGGTGGTTTAGGAAGAAAATCAAAGTCACATGTAGTGGGTTCAATATAAAGAACAATGCTATTGATATTCTACTGCACTGAATTTAAATCTTGCCGATATCATATGTCATTTGTGTAGTTAGATAACATGTTTAAACTCTCAGAGGATGTTTCCTCATCTGTAAAGTGGGAACAATATCTAGCTCTGAATATCCTACAGAGGATTAAATGGAAAATCTATGTAAACATCTAACATAGTGCCTATCACATACCAGTAATTCAAGAAGTTTTGTGTTGTTTTTTTTCCTTCTCTCTTTTTAAAAAATTGTATTATTTCAATAGTGCAATAGCAACATCATTTAAAAGGGAAAAAAGAGTGTTCTGTGTGTTCATATATAAAAAGGATATTTCTTCAATGAAACTATAGGAAACTAATTTGAAGACAGAGATTGATATTAAAGTTAAGACTGGTTTGGGCAAATATGTCAGCTGATCTGGACTCAAAGCCTCTCCCACTAACAGGCTATGCAACCACGGGCAGTATCATTAACCTCACTGTTCTGATGTTTATAATGTACTGACCTCAAAAGTATGCTTAGAGAATTGAATGAAATATTTAACATAAAGCTCTTTACACGATATCTGGCTTAATAAGGTAGGTCATCTGCAAACATTCGAGTTTATTATTTTGACAACATTCCAACTTTCAAATCAAAATGCATGCCTTTGTAACGGTTATTTTTGCTCATTTTAAAATTTAGAAATATTAAAAATAAAATATACTCTGAAATATATAAGAGCATAAGTCAAGTATAAACATGGTTATTAAAAACATATTTATAGCATAATAAAAATTATTCAAATGAAACTTCTCAGTTATTCCACTTCCTTACCTAAAGAGATTGTTTTCAAAGGAGCTAAGAATAGTGTCCTAAAAACATCACTTGAATAAATATCAAGAACACTAGGACGGCTGGTTAACTCAGTTGGTTAGATGCTCTTATCAACAAGGTTGCCGGTTCGATCCCCACATGGGCCACTCACTTTGAGCTGCGCTCCACAATTAGATTGAAACAACTACTTGACTTAGAGCTGATGGGTCCTGGAAAAACACAGTTAAATAAATAAAAGTTTAAAAACAAAACAAAACAACAACACAACTAACCAGAAAAAAATATGAGCTAAGAGAAAGATATCCTGCAACAAGCTGATGCCTAAATGCCCTTAGTCTCTCCTTGCCATAAGCTGGGTAAAAGCAGTACATAAAATAGTTGCTTACAAGAGATTTGTTACAAGGTTTCCACACTAGCATTGTTAAAATAAACCTAAGTATTTCCATTTTCAACAAAGCAGATTAATGGAACATGTAGTTTTATTCCTAGCATGATTTCAACCCAATATAAAAAAACAGTGCTTTCTAAAAATGTTGCCAGCACTGACAATAAGGAACTTGTTGCTCAGCTCCCCCTAGGCAACTTCTCTATTCAATTAAGTATGTTTTCAAGAACTGTTGCAATTTTGGTACATTGCCTTTTGGGGTACACATAGAAGATATGCTTCACCGATGCATTTTGTTTTCAGTTTCTCTTAAAATTCAATTTAGTGTAATAAATCATGAGGATTGGGAGTACATACACAAAAGAAAATTATCATAATTTGAAGAAAATACAAAACTACAAGGAGGATTAATCTCACTGTTTCATAAGCTATCAAGTTAAATAGCAAAAATTGTTGGAAATGCTTTATTCAGCTTTATTGAAAATACTTCTGAATCAGATTGAAAACTATGCAATTATTTGCATGCAAATATGTTTGCAAAATATTTTCATTATTTTTAATAAAACAATCATTATTCTATGTTCCATTTAGTAACTGGCTTACAATTAAATGTTGAGTTAGTAACCAATGTGTCCTTAGAAGTGAAGCAACATGGGATCTTCATTTCACGCAATAAATATTATTGCAAAACAATAAAAATATTTTTGAAAATCAATAGAAAATTCACAAAGGAATCTTAATCTATGAAAACTTATTCTAGAGAATAATGTGAATTCTTCTGAAAGAAAATATTTATTCTTAACTTACTATTTTTACAAGTCTGAGATTGACATAAAATGAGTTAGACCTGCCATTTATTTAGCTTTCTGTCAGTCACTGGCCTGACCATACAGTTCTTGAGCTTTACATTGGAATAATGTGTTGGCAAAATGAGAAAAACATAAACAAAGTGGGGAGCCAGAAAAAATTTATATATTTGAGCAAGTCACTACATAATTATGGAACTAATTTTTCTCATCTATTGAAGAATATTTTAGATCAATGATCCAAAAGCTCTTTGCCAACTCTGGAATTCTAGAGTAATGTGTTTTATGAAACATGATATAGTGAAAATGTTAACAACCAGTAACTGTGCTTACTACTAATTCCATCTCTTACCATTTGAGCAAACTTAGGAGAAATAAACTACAATGATTATTCCACGGGGATATTTTGAGAACCAGGGGAAACAACATGTGTTTACAAATGTATTTAAAACAACATGTATTTCTAATAATGCTTTATAAACTCAAATACACTACACAAACTTAGATATCATTCACAAACATTGAATAAATAAGATATATTCAATGTTTGTGAATATTTATTGGCAAGCAGGAGAGGATATACAAGTGGTCAGTGACTAGGGCAAAAGCTAACGAGCCCAAGTTGTTAGGTTAATGTAATATATCTTATTAAATCTGCTGTATTTTGTTAAATATGAGGACAATTATCTAAAGTTTGTTCATGGAAAAAGAATAAATGACCCTAGATAGTAAAGACTGTGACATATTTGAATTTGGACTAAACGATGCTTCAAGAAAGTGTATGTCCAAACTTTCAATCATTTTGACATTTGAATCAACAAGTTTCTTGGCAATAACAACTTCCACATTGCCTCAGTTTACCTGCCAAGAACCTTAAGAATACAGTCACAAGTTATACGCCAAATAGCATACAACAAAATAACTTTAAATTACTCAACTGAAACAGGAAAGAACTTTTGTTTCACTTGCACAAAAATCGCATCATGGTTTTACAGATCACTGAATTTCTGTACTATAAAAAAGATGAACTGAATAAAAATAACGTTAAGTAGTATAATTATTTTTTTTAGTCTCAACTGAAAAAAATTAAATTAGTTTTAATTAGCTATACAAAACCCTGGCTTAAATACTGTTGTTTTAAGGCTGAATGACATTTGTACAGATTTATATTTAATGAAACAAATAAGAAAACCAAAACTTCAACTAAAACACATTCATGACTTTACACAATTACTGTATTTCATATTTCCTTGAATATTTACATGAATTTTAAATAAGCCTATTGTATATAACATATTAACCGATATTTCCCTCCTGAATGAAATAAATATCTATGCACACACAAATCAGAAACTGCTTTACTTAGTTTTTAGTTAATGTTTTAAGGGTTTTTTTAGAATAATGGATTAATTTGTCAAGGTTTTTCCATTAGCAACTCTATAAATAAACAGTTAAACAAGAAAAAAAATATAATACTCTAACATAGTTTACCTTAATATAACCAGCCACAAATCTATATTAACATCTCATAAATGGTTTTGTAATTTGGTTAATATATTTTTATGTTTATAAGGTTATAATATCAATTTATTTCCGATAAAACAGTAAAATGGAATATTTGCATTGAAGCTATGATCAACCAATGTGTAATTGGAAGTTTTTAATAATTTAGTGACAATCATTGCATCTGCTATATAGGATAATGGTTAAGGAGACAGTCTCTGGAATTAGAGAGACCTGAATTTTGAATTCTGACTCCTGCATTAAATAGTTATATAATATTGAGCAACTGATTTTAAATTCCCCAAGCTTCCCTTTCCTATCCATAAAATTGGAAAGGTAATATGAACCACCTCAAATAATCTACTGGGAGATGAAAGCACAAGACAGAACTGGTTTACCAGTGTTTACCATTAATGGCAGTTTTGTTATTTGTATCTTTCCTTTAATGCCATATAATTTGTAAGATATTTGTTGCTCTCATATCAGAAGAGAAAAAACGGGTTTTATCCACTGTGTCAATAGAGCACTCTAGTTCTGTAGTTTTGAATCACTACAATTTAAAAGTGCTATAGCGCTTGAAAATGAAGACATAGTGGGTCGCTTCATAGTTAGCTCACACAAAATATAAGACAAGTTCATGTATTTCTTATTCGGAAATGACATAGACTATTTCTGAAAATGGGAAATATTATTACATGTATATTACATGACTAGAGAAGCAAATCCCCAACTCTTGTTACTATTAATAATACATTATCTGTCTAAATAATGAATATGTTCTTAAGCACATAGAAAACATAGGTATAGAACTCAACTTTTTCAAACATCTCATTTTAAAAACAGAACACAGGGTTAAGAAAACAAAACATTGATAAAAATAGATAACTAAAATGGCATGGAATAGTCATATATGTATCTTATTTAGGAGGGACTGCTGCATATTCTATGTTAAAACAATCTAAATAACTTTTATTCGGAGTGTTTAAAGCTGTAACATTTATTGTATAAATAATAAGAGATGCTTTATAGTCTCAGTTTGAATACAGTAGTGGTTTACATTTTAAAAACAATTCCTGTTCAAGTAAAGGGAAAGAGACTGAGACCTTTTTCCTCCATATTCATGAAAGAAGGAATCCAATCTATACAACTAGTAATAATCCTACTGGGAAAACTGATAGGGTGGGTGGGAAAAAAAAAAGACAAAAACACAAAACGTACAATTGGTGCAATCTATACAACCCTATTTCAGGAAGATAAGAAAGAGAAAAATTGCCTGAGAAATTACAAATAAAGAGCATGTTTGATAAGATAGAAGACATTAAAAGGAAGAAAAAAAAAGTCCCACAACCCAATCCTACTGAGGTAGTAAGTACCATACAAATGGTAGATAGGATTTCTTACCTGAAGCAGGATTTGGAAAACAAAGGACAAAAACAAACAAAACAAACAAACAAAAAACAGCAATAACAAAAAACTAAAATCTTTGGTATGTCTCTCTTTCTATTATCTAATCTGAATCCATTTCAAAATTAAACAGTTCTGCAATTCTCTTCCACGTTAATGGCACTTAATTCAAAACCGTTTAAATCGAAATACTCACTTTGCTTATGCTCTGAATTACTTTGAAAACATTTCAGCAATAGAATGACCTTATATGTTTTATATAGAGTAAAACACTCATTTTATAAATAGAAAAGTTAAATCATACTGCAAAGATGATTTCTATAATAAATGTTTGAAAAAAATTGGGAATTTAAATAGGTTCTATAAACTAATAAGAGGGTCTAATATAACATTGCAGGAATCCTAACGAATGCACTGTATTTAGGATTAGGATAAAACTGGATGAAGTGAATTCTTTGATTTCTGTACTCATTTTTTCTATAGTTATTTATTGAATCTCTATGGTGTAGACACGGGTGAATATATATATATATATATATATATATATATATATATATATATATATCCATAAACATGGCCTCTGTCTTATGATAATTCAAAGAACAGTGAGACAAAAGCACATTAAAATAATTTCAATGCTGCGTAGCATGATTTATAACTATGGTACAAACAACAATCCATGGTAGAACAGAGGAGAGTGATTTGGAAGCTAGTCCAGTGGAGAAGAAAGGGAAAGCATTTTAGTCCAAGGATCTAGTAAGGATGACATGTGAAAGCAAGTTATGGTAGAGTCTGAAAACTAAATAACTAACAACTGAAACACTACTCTGGGAGAGCAGAATCTCTACCTTTGTTCTTCAATAAAGACAACTAGGAAAATAAGAAAGACCTAAATAGATCATTCCCCATGCTGCTGCTCCATAAATTAGGATTATTCTATAGTCACCCTAAGTCTTGAAATTACAAGCACAAAGTGTACCCAAGGTGTAAGTATAAACTCAAATAATCAGGGTAAAATATGTGATAAAGACCTGAGATATTTAGGACATTTGCATATGGGAATCTGGGCAGCTATGTGTTTTCAAGGTAATTCCTAGGAACAAATTCCTAAGACGACAGTGTGACTCTGGTGCTGTTCCCGATAGTTTCATGTCAGGCTGCCTCCTCCTCTTTTTGTCCAGTAATTCCTACAAGCCCCTGGTTCTTAAGCCATTTTGTTCTTATGTCATTTTGTTCCCTCCATTAGTCGTTTAGTGACACTGACAGAAACAGTGTTTTCAGAGGAATGGGGTGCGTGTTAGAACGTATCCGTCCCCGGACAGGAAGACAGGGTGTGAGAGATGCTGTGTCAGGCCTCTACTGGGACACCACAATTCCATTAGCAATTTCCAAACGGCGTTCTGTGAGATCATAATTGGTGCTTCACAAACGTAACGCAACAAATAGAGGCTAGCGATGTTTTTCTCTGTAGCATATTTTTAAGTATGAGGGGGGGGAAAGTCCTAGGCATATTTCTATAGCTAGGCTTATTCCATAAGGTTTATCCCTTTCAGAAATGGTTCCATTCTTCGTAAATTCCAAGATGTGGCCTGCAATATCACCTGATGCACTAATGTGTTACTTTTGTTCATTGATGTATCACAGGCATTTACCAGCTAACTGGGCAATACATGTTGAAAATGAAAAGGAGGATCCTGTGCTTTTCAAATTATAATAGAAACAGAAAAAACACAATTGTGGACTATTTTACTTGTGAGGATGATATAAGCGGCTTTGCGTCGAAAGAAAAAATAAAGCTATATAAAATGAACACCTGAATTGCTGGAGACGTATCAAATACGTACAGTTTTAATTTTCTCCTCTGCTACAAAATAACTGCGGAAAATGGCATTTTTATATTATGCTGCAATAATAAAATACATTTGAATCTATACACACATATATACACACACACATACACGTGATGCTGTATCTGATTTGTCACCTTCGTGCTTAATATTAAGCTGATATATGAGAGACAGAGAATGAGGTTCTCATCTAAAAATGGTATTTTTTAAACCGAGTATTATAATCAAAATGTAAAATGACAGATGTTCTCTTTATTGTCATTACTTTGTACTCTTTATTCTTAATCAGGTAATGTTGTTTATGTTTGTTTCATTCACTTGTAAGTATAATATAAATCATGAATAAAATGAAAGTGTTTAGTACAGTTATGAATGTATGCATAGCATCATTTTTACCTCAAATTTGATGTGTTCATTATATCTCAGGAATTATTGCTGATAGCTGGGTACCTATCTTAATTTTTAAATTGTTCCATGATAAGTGAGTTTGAAAAACTCTGACCTACGCAGACAAAGCATTTCTTATCTAATCCTATAGCAAACAGCAGGAAAAATACTTAACTATATTAAAGAAGTATGCTGAATAGCATCCCTTCTGATATATTCAACAGGAATTCAAAATGTTTCTCACTGAAACCACCAGGCAACATAAGTAGGGTCCGATCTCCATAACAATCTTGATATTTTAAAGTTTAAATTACTTAGATCAGGGCTAGTCGTAATCAATTTTTAATTTATAATAGCCCCATTCCAATCCATTATTAAGAGGAGTTATACATTAATAACTGTCTCAGAATATAAATTGTACTGCAAAGCCTAATGGTATCTCTACTTGGGAGATGAGTACATTTGTACACACTGAAAACAGTATCATTAGGAGTTTACGTCATTTCAAATATACATGTGTGGGTGTGGGTGTGTGTGTGTGTGTGTGTGTGTGTGTGAGAGAGAGAGAGAGATCAGCTAAGATCAGTGACCTAAAGAAGGAACTTGGCATTTGAAGCTCTTTTAGATTCTTGTCCACCTCTTACCAGAGTGTGATTTCAGACTGGTCAGTTAACCACTCTGAACTTCAAGTTCCATAACTACAAATGGAACATGTGGTACACTTAAAGGGCTATTCTCCTAGTGCTAACATATAATTTGTTTGGCACACTGTAGTCCCTCAATTAATGAAGATTATTATAATATGTCTTCTCTGATTGCTCATTCCCTGGGTTAGTTTCAGGTTGAAACTGTAATGCCTGAATAACATCTTGGAGCTCCTATTATTATTCTTGTTTCCCTGCTATGAAGTGTAAACATATACTCATAAAGCATTTGACATAAGCCTGTGTTATAGATGGTTGACGATACTACAGCAGCCAACTGTCTTGGTTTGCTCAGGACTAAATGGATCCCTGGGATGCAGAGCTCTCCAGGCTACCACTAATGTTTTGGGCATACCAGAATGGTTAAGTTTTATCTTCCTTGTTCTTAACTATATTTTAGCCAGAAACTACATTTCCTAGCACGCTGTATCTTAGTTCGTCCATATGACTAGTTCTGGCCAGTGAAATCGTGTGTGCGCTTCTGAGCCAGGTAGTTAAGTATTCAATGTACCTTTCCAATGCTCGTTTCTTTTTATTGCTGGAAGGCGGCAACATGTATGGTGACCTAAAAGCCACAAGATCACTGAAAAACAAAATGAAGACAATCGGGGGCCCTGAATCACTGTGTGGAGGGGGATTCCCCAAATCTCATCAAAACATGAAGTGAGCAACAGATAACTTCATTGTGCTATATCATTGAGATTTTGGAGTTGTCTCATCAGTTAAGTATATCCTAATTAAAAGAATTGATTTTAAAATAATATTGGAAGGGAATGTGATTTGTCAGTTCATGCCATAAAAGATGGCACACATGGCAGCTACAAATCAGCCATTTTTCATTAATAATATGCCGTGCTAAGAAAAGTCTGCCTAGCAACTTCCAATTACCCATGGATTTATTTATTGCTTTCAATAGCCTTAATGGGCAAGTAGTATCATTTCCTCCATTTTAGAGGATTAAAATAGGACTTAGAGTCATCACTTATTTTCCGCTAATTTGCAGAAAGATAAATAGCAAACCTAAGAATAAACTTAGAACTTCTCATACCAAATTCCACATTCTTCCATTAGGCTGTTTCCTTTACATTTTCTATAATCACACTTCAATACACACACACACACACACACACACACACACACACACACACACACACACCGCAAAGCAGTAACTATAGGGAGAACATGCATGTTCTTTTCAAGTGGAGATTTCTATTATTTTCTGATTAGAATACTGTCAGGCATTGTAAAAACTGATAGAGATTCTCACAAGTCTGTTACGTACTCAAACATGGCCATTCTGGGAACATCAAGCAGCCCTCTTAAGAGGTGTTTTTGTTTTTGTAGTTTTCTGATTCCCTGTCCTAAGTGGTATTTATCTAACTTCTAATGATAGTCCTCTGTCTACCTTTCAACATTCTTTAACTCAGATAATAGTAATAAGAGAAAAGCCTCAAGTTAAATAACCCAATATTCTTTTCCTTCATGTCATGGAAACAAGCCTGAAACATAAAGAAAACAATATCATGTTAAGATTAAGAGATTATTTTACAGAGAGCTTTACCACACTCTTCAATTTTTAAACAATTTACCTATAGAGCCAATAATAGTAGGATACAAAATCCAGACAAGGTGAGAAAAGCTGTACAAAAACTTCTTTTTCCAAATGCTCCATCTCACTGTTGTTTGGTGGGTCTCAGTTATGGCCAATATCCTCATGATACGGACATTCCTTGAGGTTGCCTCCTCGCTCTATATTACCCTGTCACTCAAGTAGCTAACCTACTTCCATTCCTACTTACCCTCATTTTGCCTCCATTCGAAACTGTGGTATTAGACCCTACTTCCTAGTTTTTCTGAAATATGGATCGATGTGCAATCATTTACTTGTGTTTAACATGTGCAAAGGAGGGTGCACTGAATCCTGTATCTCTTGAACTAAAATTCAGACACTCATAGTTCCAACCCATAAACCATCTTCTCTCCTTATCTCTCTTTCTTCTGATTGTCTAGAATATTTGATGGTGCGGGGGTAAAAAAAGCACAGGTAACTCCCGTATTACACAGAACTTCTGTAACACGGTTTCACTCTAACACGGTTTGAGAATTGGGGGAAACCCTCGTACAACAGGACATCCTCGAACATGGTTTCACTCTGGCACGGTTTGAGAATTAGAGAAATCCCCAAACAACACAGTGTGCAATTAAGAGCTTTTAAGAGCAAAAGATATCTCATTTGAAATTTTTCATTGAAGCATGGATGTCATATCAGATTTGACTGCATAATTTTAAAATTTATTAGAATTTTAAATCAATTTTGTTCGTGGAGTATTAAGTTCAGAGGATGAAGCTATCTTGTCAAAAAGAAAACACCCTAGGTTAATGGTGCTTAATCGTGATGATGAAGAAAACATTTAGTACATATTAAAATGTATACGTTTAGTGAAAATTGCTTTAATAAAGATATTTTTCTTAATTATTAAAATATAATAGTACGTGTTTTGCTTTTTTTTAATTTTTGGAATCTAACCTCCTTTTGTGTACTAGTTCTTTGTTTCGTATAACACAGATTTGCATAACACGGAATTTTTTAGGAACCTAACAACCATGTTATACGGGGGTTACCTGTATACAAGTGGACATTTTGGTCTACGTTGCTCAGGTAGTAGTTCACCATAATCATAAGTGTCTGAACGCTGATGGTAACCACTTTGAGTACCTCTTGTCATTGCAGAAGTCAAACGTGACTTGTATTCATCTTTTGTTATCGGTATATATTGAGTATTACAATTTTAATACAGTTTTTCGTTAATTAGTGTCTCCACATGTTTCTCACTTCAACTTCCTTCTTCCTATTCTCACTGTGAATACTCGAGGTTAGGCCCTCTTTGTACTATGCTAATAGTATAGGAATGGATCTTCTCTACTTACAGCTATTTTTATTTTGTAGACTTTTTTCTTTCCTAGTGAATTTTCATTCATCTTTTCCTATTGTAATCCATTCACACATATGCTCTTAGATTCAGCACATATCTGCTCCTGTATCTCTCTTGCTCGAAATCAATCTCCATTTTTCCCAAATTAAATATTCACTCCTCAAACGAAAATATTTTGATACTCCTCAGAGATGCCTTTATAACAGTATCACAACTACTCATGAAGTTTCAGTGAAGCAAGACAATTGTGCATTCCCCAAACATGCTCTAGTCTAGACCTTCCCACTCCTGCTAGTTTTACACTTTCCACTTGGGAAACTCCATTCTAGTTCACCCCTTTGGAAACCATAAACATTCTTTAAGACCTAGCTCAAAGGACCTTTATTCATAAATTATTTCTTTCTCTCCTTGTCAAAGTCCATTTGATAACCCTCTTCTCTGAACCCACAAAACACTTGCTTTGTACTTCCCTTATGATAGTTATCCTGCCTCAGTCAGATAATGGAATCTCCTGTGAATTTGTTTTTCACAAAAAATATTAAGGTTTCTTATGGGCAGACATTATAGTAATCATCTCTGTATTCCTCAAGTGCTTAGCATAATATCTTTTACATCATACTTTCTCAAAAAAAAGTTTATTTACATGGAGGAACATTCAATTGAATGCTAAGGTATCTAAATAAGTGAGGCAGTAAAACTGTTTGGAGTTACCACAGATAATCATAAAGCAAATCCATTCTAAGCACGCATCATATGATTCAATAAGTGTTTAGCTAATGAAAAAAGAAGGAAATACAATTTCAGTAAATTATAAGTTGCCATGTTAGTTTTCAACAAAGCCATGGATTTCCAATACATAGTTCAACAACAGAGACTAATATCTAGGTATTTTTTTCTGGTTTAAGATAATAGAAAGCTACATAAAAGTATGTATTTTTATGTATATATATTTCATATATATGTATATATATATATATGTGTGTGTATATATATATGTGTGTGTATATACATACACACACACACACACACACACACATATATATATATATATATATATATATATATATAAATGTAATGCCCTTATAAAATGTAAAGGAGCTGACAGTTTGAACTTTTAAAAAGCAAAGTATTATATTGCCAAACTATAAAACTTTCTTTACAAATTATGTTAGACAATGATTTTGTATTTCTAAGAAGTAAACATGAAAAGAAATAGAACAGGCCAGGCAGGCTCCAAAATGACTCCTGTGCTTTGCACCTTCTGGTATTCATACATTTGAAATCTCTTTCTCGCTCTCGCTCTCGCTTTAGGGGAAGGAAGCTGCTATGTTGGAAGCAGTCCTCGGCAAAGTCTTCATGGCTAGGCATTTAAGCTCCTGGCTTAAATGAAGAACTGAGGCCCATGACAAACTGAAACCTGTCATCAACCATGTGAATAAGCTTGAGCCTTGAGACTGCAGCCTCTGCAACCTTGCAGAGACCCTGATCCAAAACCAGCCAGCAATTCTGCACTCAGATCACCAACCCTCAGAAACTCTATGAGAGACTAAGTATGTGTTCTTTTAAGTTGTCCTTTTGGGACACTTTGTTATTAAGCAAAAGGTAACTACACAACATGGAGATACACAGAAACTTTTCCTTTAAGCCTATTTATAATGAAATTAATAATGTAATCGCAAAAAAAAAATTGTTGAATACAATTTTTATTGACTACAGTACTGAAATATATTCAAAGCAAACATTCATTTTATAAGAATTCAGATTCTATTTAGCAAAGGTGATTATAACCCCTTACTTCTAAAGAACTGACTTCTTGGGTCTCATAAAATCGTAACAATTGTGAGTTATTTTAGTTTTCCTTTAAAATTAAATGTTTTAAGGATTTGGTTCTATTAATGTTTAATTTAGTGTTTCTCAAAATAAGGATTTCAGGTAAATTTCAACGTCTGGGTGGAGATCAGAACTACAGAATTTTCAACAGCTGTTTGGAAATAACAGGAGGAGCCACAGGTCATACGAAAAAGATAAAATAGATTCTTCTTCCCAGATCCTGTTCTTGTATTTCCTTGAAACCAGTTTTTAAATGTCATATATGCCAAAGACAGACTGTAGGTTTTTCTTCTCCATGATTCTATGAATCTTATAATTTTTTTTTTCCAGTACTATTACAGGAATTCTGTGTGTGTCAGATCATAGAGGGAAAAACAGTGATTACTAAATTTTATGTATGTTATTATTATATATTTAGCACTATGCCAAGGCTTTATGCTTAAACAATTGCTTAGAAAGTTAATATTTACTTTTAATTTAATTTTAATATTGATTTTTTTTTTTTTTACATCTCCAAAATGTTATATTCTTGCTAGGAAAACACCAATGGAAAATGCAACAAAGGTACACTATCTATCAAAAAAAAATGATTCTTGGTCCTTTTATTGTCCTTCAGCAATGCTGATAATTGGCTCCATCAATCTAAATGATGCTATGATACTGAAATTTTATTAACAAGGTCAATATCAGATGATTTACAATTTGTATAATACAGAAATAAATTTGAACTGAATTCATTACACATAGTACTATTTATTTTTTTAAATATGCATTATCCTCATTAGAAGAAAGCCAGGCTTTTTGCATTATTTTCATACTTTATGTAAATCCATATAAAATGTTTAAATGGTTGTATGTTTTCTTATTACTAGAAGTGAAAACAAAGTGAATTATTTAAATATTGTAGAATGTTTCATACTGCAACCTAATTTACTTTAAATAATTAAACAAGGATCTCTTACATATTGTAAATAAATACTATAAAGATATACATATATACACATATACATACACATATATGCTATTTTTCATTGTAAGAAATACAAATCTTATACAACTGAAAAAACATTAATTGATGACAATAAAAAATATTTTCAGAAATAAATGTTAGACCATCTTGGGAAGAAAAAAAGCCTTTTGCAAAGAGATAAACATATTATGAAGAAATTGGAAAAGCCTTCAGGTTTATCACAGGAGATATACCATCATGTTATAGGAAACAAAGTACACATCAACCACTTCATTGTTAAAAGTTGACTGCAACAAAGATAGATGTAACAATGTATTTATGCTTTGCATCCAACCTATACATAATCGCATCATGACTAAAAAATGATTTTTATATGTCTTCTTTTAAAAACCAAGAAAAAACAGACTCTTTGCCATTACAGCTCAATGGCTAAACTCTCCTCTTTAGTAGAGTTTAAATCAAGAGTTGAATTGATAATTTAATATTTTGTAGCTGAATATATTCTAGTGTAAACAGTATTCCCACTCACAACAACAAGCACCTATCAGGCCTCCACATAATTAAAATTCTCTGTGCTCCTCTTCTGATAGTCAGAAGATTGCTTAATTCTACTAAATCTTTGGAAAACAAACATTATATTTATTTTGTTTGTATTTTACCTGTCTTCCTTCAGGAATAAATTGCTATATTAAATAAGAGGCTATATGGAATTCACATCTTCATTGTTTTAGTTACACAATTATTTTCATGATGCTGTATGTGATTTCACAGTCAAGAAGCTTAATCCTATGCCGTAATTAATTCTAGAGTCTGTGCAGTAAAAATTTTCTATCAAGAGATACAGTCAACATGGCAGAGTCGGTCCATGCTGTGCTTATCTCCTCTCATGACCACATCAAAATTACAACTAACCTACAGAACAACCATCATTGAGAATTTCCTGAAGTCTAGCAAAACCAAAGCCCTACAACTACCAACACACATAAAAAGCCCCCTCAAGACTGGTAGGAGGGGCAAAGATGTGGAACAGGCTGGTAACACATCCTTGTGTGACCATTAAAAATCTGGAGAGATATCTTGGTAGCGGAGGTCACCCACCCCTGATGAGCAAGGGGTCTCAGTCCCTCCCCAGCCCAGGGTTTCAGTGCCAGGGAGAGAAGTCCCCAGAACATTTGGCTGTGAAAACATGAAGAGATTGTGGCTGAGTGAGATGGAAGGTGGCTGCACTCCCAGGCGCTCCAGTTAAAAGGACCACACACGGACTGATGTACTCACTTGTTCTGAGCTCCAGTGCTGGGGCAGCAGCCTGAAAGGCACCAGGGACACACAGGGAGAAACTGAGTTGTCTGGTTTCATGGAGAGGGCTGAAGGAGCAGCTTTAACACAAACAGAAATGCTGGCAGATTGATGTTTCTTTGTTGAGACCTCCCCACTCCCAGCATGCAGACACAGGCGTCTACTATATCCACCAGCCTGATGAACACCGTTCATTGGACCTGATTCCTTGACCCCACCCCATTCAACTTTCTGGCCCTACCAAGCTGCTTCCAGTGGCTTTTCCATATAAATGGCTTATCTTGGGTCATGGTGAAGATCTTCCTAAAAATCTCTCAAAGGTTCACAAAACCCAGACTAGCAGCATCTGCCTTTGGCATGACACGGACCTCTGGCTGAGCAGCACCAAGACCAGCACTAGCAATAGGGAGCCTCAATTTGCAGCTTGGCTTCTTGATGCAATTCCAAGCCCAGCACAGGTGTCAGCCATCTGGGGATTGTTTTGTGGCTCATGCCAGGTGACCCCACACACGACACAGGCTGAGGCTAAACTTGACCTGCAGTAGGAACCCTTCCAGAAAGTTCTGGGGCGGGTACATCTGATTCTCACCCTCAGACCCAATTGGAGCATCACCTGGCCACCTCTGGGGACAACATACCCAAAGAGCTCACTGGGCAGGCATGAGAGCCCTGCTAAAGTGATTCCTGCTCTGTAGGCTCAGTCCCCACACAACAGCTCCTCCACTGTACTCACAGCCATTCCTCACAACCAATCAGCCTGAAGGTCAATCCCTCCCAGTGATGTGCCAACAGCAACCAAGGCTCAACTACAACAGCAGAGTACACACAACCCACCCAAGGTACACACCTGGAGTACCTGGCTAGGGGATCAGGAAGACTGTGCCATGAGCCCCACAGCACACCTACTATATAAGGCCATTGTACTAAAACCAAGAGGAATAGCAGTCCTACCCAAGATAGAGAAACAAACACAGGGAGACAACCAAAATGGGGAGACCAAGAAACATGTCCCAAATGAAAGAAGAGAACAAAGCTCCAAAAAAAGAATTAAACAAAACAGAGACAAGCAATCTACCAGAAGCAGAGTTCCAAACACTGGTTATAAGGATGCTTAGTGATCTCAAGGAGATAGGAAACATAAAAAAATAGAGGTAGAAAATGTTAAAAAGAAACAGTCAGAAATAAAGAATTCAATAACTTAAATGAGGAATACGTTAGAAGGAATCAACAGTAGTAGGTTAGATGAAACAGAGATAAAACATTAGATGAAATCAGTGATTTAGATGATAAGGTAGCAAAAAGCAGCCAATCAGCACAATGAAGAGAAAAAAAGAATTAAAAAAAAAAAAGAAAAGCATTTGAGGGGCCTCTGGGACAACATCAAACATAGGGACATTTTTATCATTGGGGTAACAGAAGGAGAAGTGAGAGAGCAAGGAATTGAAAACCTATCTGAAGAAATAATGACTGAAAGCTTCCCTAACCTGGCAAAAGATATAAATATACAAGCCCCGGAAAGCACAGAGAGTCCCAAACAAGATGAAACCACAGAGGCCCACACCAAGACACATTGTAATTAAAATGCCAAAGGTCAAAGATGAAGAAAGAATCTTAAAAGCAGCAAAAGAAAAGCAGTTAGTTCCCTACAGGGGAGCTCCTATAAGACTGTCAGCTCACTTCTCATCAGAAAATTTGGAGGCCAGAAGGGATGGGTAGGAAATATTCAAAATGATGAAAAGCAAGGATCTATAAGCAAACTTACTCTACCCAGGAATGCTACCAGACATAAAAAAAAAAAAAAAAAAAAAAAAAAAAAAAAAAAAAGAGAGAAAAAAGCTAAAGGAGTTTATCAATTTCAAACCAGAAATACAAGCAATCTTATTGAGATTTCTTTAAAACGTACACATAAATTAATTAAATAAATACATAAATACATAAATAAAATGAATAATAAAATAGCAATAAGGACACATCCATCAATTACTTTCAATGTAAATGGATTAAATGCTTCAGTAAAAAGATAAGGTGGCTGAATAAATAACAAAACAAGACCCTTATGTATGCTCCCTACAAGAGACTCACTTCAGATTGAAAGACACAAACAGGCTGAAAGCAAAGGGATGGGTAAAAGATATTTCATGAAAACGGAAACGAGAAAAAGAAAAGCTGAGGTAGCAACAGCTATACCAGACAAAATAGACAAAGGCTATAATAAGAGACAAAAAAGGACCCAGTAATTCCATTTCTGGGTATTTATCCCCAAAAAACCCAAAAGACTACTTCAAGGGGACATGTGTATCCATATGTCAATTGCAGCATTATTTACTATAGCCAAGACACAGAGGCAGCCTGGGTATCCATCAATGAATGAATGGATAAAGAGGGAGGTGGTACATGTATACAATGGAATATTGCTGGGCCATAGAAGGGAATGGGTTCTTGCCATATGCAGAGGCATTGATGGACCTGGAGAGTAATTATGCTAAATGGAGTATGTCAGACAGAGAAAGATATACGCAATGTGATTTCACTTATATGTGGAATCTAAAGAAGAAAATAAACAAAACAGAAACAAACTCATAGCTACAGAGACCATTTTGATGATTGCCAGATGGGAGAGGGGTTGGGGTGGTGAATAGGGGTAAGTGATTAAGTACAAATTGATTGTTACAAAGTAGTCATGGGGATATAGGGTATAGCATGAGGAATATAGTCAATAATATGGTAATAAGTACGTATAGTGCCACATGGTTACTAGACTAGTCAGGAGGATAACCTGTTAATTATATAAATGTCTAATCATATGCTGTGCTCCTGAAATTAATATAAAATTATATTGAACGTTAACAGTAATTGAAACATTAAAAAAAGGTTTGGGGAGATGATGGGGAATAAGAGGTTCATATTTCCAGGTATTAAACAAATAAGTCATGGGGATGTAATGTACAGCATAGGGAATATAGTCAATAATATTGTGATAGCGTGGTATGACGTCAGATGGCTGCTGGAATTACCATGGTGATCTGGTGATCACTTCTTTACATCTATAAATGTTGAATAACTATTGTGTACATCTGAAACTAATATAATATCATATTGTATGTTATCTATATTTTAATAAAAATCTTTTTAAAAAATGAAATATACACTTGAAACCCATATAATTTTAGTAACCAACGTCACCTCAATAAATTTAAAACAGTTTTTAAAAACTAGAGCAATAAATTTGAGAACAAAAAAGTAAATAAAAGAGAATATTTCATCACAGCAGATTTGCTTCACAAAAATGAAAAATAAAAAAGGCTGTCACAAAAAAAAAAAAAAAAGTAAAATCCCCGCCTATAAACGAATCATATCAGGATACCCTACCTAAATAAGTAAAAATACATTATTTAAATAAAACATCGTGCTAAGTGGTTCAGGGAACGTGGAGATGAGTAGATGCACACGCCTTATAGACTATAATGATAGATAAATCAAGTAGGTTGGTAGCTATACTGCAGGTCAGAATATAGGTGGTGGAAATGATATAAATAGTGATTTTGGAAAATCGAAGAAGGTAAAAGTTTGAGTAAGTGGATAAGAAAATCTTCAATTATTTTTGCAGTGTCTATTGTAATATTATTTATCTAGTACATTTAGGGAGAGAAAAAAATGATCAACTACCTAGGACACATATGACAGTCTTTCAATAACTGCCATAGGAAAGGAGTAACAAGGACAGGGCAAAGTCTAGCCAAGGCTAGGCTTTTCTTAGGTACAGTAAAGATCTTTTTATCCTAAAGGCAAACTTAATGCCAAGAATTGATAGAGTTCTAAGAGTTTGGAATCAGGAGATACAAGATTATTTTATTGCACCTTCAGTGTCAGTAATAGACTCGTGGAGTGTTGGAGGTAGAAGTACTCTCAGCCTTTATGATGGAGACGGCTTCAGTCATGCTGCTCATTTTATAGTGCTAGCACCTTTGCATAATAAAATACAGTTCTTCGATATTCCTGGACCATACATTCTACTTACTATATCAAACATCCTTTTAGGTTTCAGTTTTTTTGCTGTGTTTACTAGGTTGGTTTAACCTCAATTTTTGTGCTGTTGTCCTAAGGTTTAGAACTTACGTTATTTTTCTTGGGGGGTATCAATACAACTCTAATGTGGTAATACATTGGGATGTTTGGTTATTTCAATAATAAAAGTTTCTTCTCATTACTCAACTTCCCCAAACATCTACATACTCTTTAGAGCTGATTTCATTTTAAATGGGGTTTTCCATTATATTCTTCAAAATCCCTATTGGGACAACTTCTATTAACCAATATGAGGAGAGGCTCTTGTGAAAAAAAAATGTAACTCTTAGTTTTCTTTTGTTAGTGGTCAACAGCTCACTCTATGACTTTGGGGGCGGGGGGCTGAAATAATGAATATCTTTTCATGTTATCTATTAACGATAATGTATTTCATAGTTTCAAAATTAAAATTAAATTTAATCAAAATTAAAATTACCAAGGCCCAAGAATTGGTATTTATTCAAAAGTGAAATAAATAAAGTGACTGCAATCAATGTCATCTGGTCCAGTCTTCTTTTTCCATGCAAGAAGGTGAGAGATGTTTATTGAATGATCCAGAGCTACATAGTTAGGTAGTTGAAAATTCTGAAATTAGAACCCAGGACTTTTCATTCCTCTTGAGCTATGACTTAAGTAGGTCCACTATTCAGATAAAGTCTGTCTTCCACTCAGATCCGATCACTCACAGATAATTCTTATATATTGTTTTCTAATAATCAGTTGAAGCCACTTCTATCTCTAGCTGTCTGAGTCTGCAGGGAGGGCTTAAAAATCTCAGACAAGAGAAGCACTATATACTGGAAGACATGCCAAATGTTGGGAGATAAGTTTCAGCCCACTTCCTATCAAACTGTCCAAGCGAGAAGGAGAAAAATGTTTCAGTGAGCTTTTAAGAAAGATCTGAGAATAAACCTTGCCCTATAACGTTTGTGACGTCTAGGCTAATTATCTCATGTAGATACACAGGGGACACCTGTATAATGAAAACCAGAACTATGGGCATCCCAACAACAAATTTCACCAACTTCATATTTTTTCCCTGATCCTCCCTATACTACCTTCCTTGTTCTTTTCCTTCCACCCTGTCCCTAAAATGCAGACTATAGATTCCATTGCCTATAGCTCATTCAGGCTCATCTCCATTCTAAAAGTGCAGAGATGGAAAACATGAGCACCAAGCCCCAAGTCCACTTTTCCTGGCATCTTTGAGACAAAAATTTACATGCACCAATGGCAGTATCTTTAGGTAGCTGTCCCAGCTGATCTCAGGGGCATTGATTCTTGCCAGGCTCAGCACTCCTTTCAGACAGCCATATAGAAATATTTATCCATTCCGAAATTTCCTGGACTATCCAACAGTACTCTCAAATTCTGCATTTCCATTAGCTCTTCTGACAAAGCCAGCTAGACTGACTCCCAGCCCTTCCTTTTCCGGTGCTTACCAGAAGTGTTTCCGTAAGACAGAACTGTCATTTTACTTCCTTGTGTTAACATCATTGATGGATACTCAATAAACATCAAATGTATTAGGATTCTATATGAGGCACCGTTATAGCAGGCACACATGCTATGTCCCAATGCCAGATTTAAGACATGTTTAAACACATTATTGTCTATCTTGTGTTTGTGTTCAGGACTTTTCATTTGCTATTCTCTATTTTCTCGAGTTGTTTAATTTCTACACATTATTCTAATCTATTTAAAATGCCAAATTCTGTGTAAAACATTCCCTCAGATATATTTAAACTCTACAATCGTTGAACACCTCTGTTCTTGTACTATAACATTTAAATGTAATGATTTCTTTGTATGTCCTTATTACCCACTAGATCAGGGGTTGGTTGAGAAGCTTTAGACACTGACCTACATATGGCCCTCTGTTTTTGTAAAGTTTTATATTATCACAGTCACACTCATTTGTTTACATATTGCCAATGGCTGCTTTTGTGCAACAATGGCAAAATTTAAGTGGTTGCCACAGAAACTATATGGCCCACAATCCTAAAATATTCACTCTCTGTCCCTGTATAAGAAAAGCTTGCTGATCTCTACACTACACTACAAACTCTTAAATAAGATACACGATGCCACATTCATCTTTGTGTATCCACAAGCTTGCATATTGAGTAAGGCATAAACATAGTTGTTGAATGAATGTTTTATTTTTTTCCTCAAGCTTTGTCCATGTTTCTTAGTATTGTATGCATCTCCCTCTCACGTACAGAACAGGAGACTGTCATGAAGAAGTTGAATGATTCCAGTACTGTAATATATAGTTAGCACTAAATATGCACACAACAAATATGTAGAAAGAATGAAGTTGATTAAGCATGAAAATCTAAGCAACTTGTTATTGGACACTAAGGAGCAGATGGAAGATATCTTAAGGGATAGCCAACGCGGGGATGTATGGTGTTCCAAATGAAGTAAGAAATTAGATCGCCAATTTAAGAAACATAGAGGACATACATTTTTAAACAGAGGAGACAAATTAAAATTGTGGCATCGGTGATTTTCTTTTTATATTTATCTTTTTATTTTCTTGATATTATTATAACAGGCTCTTTAAAAATAATCCTTCAATACTAACCTTGAAATATACTGGAAGATGAGATTATATATCTCAATGTGTGTGTGTGGGTGTGTGTTATGTAATATACCAGGGGTGCCAAAAAAATGTATACACATTTTAAGAGATGTTATATATGCTCAAGCAGTAGTTCGCCATAATCAGAAGTGTCTAGACTCTGATGGTAACCACTTTGAGCACCTCCTGTAATTGCAGAAATCAAACATGACTTGTATTCATCTTTTGTTATTGGTACATATTGAGTATTACAATTAATAATTTTTTTTCCTTTCTTAAAATGTGTATACATATTTTGTCACCCTCTGTGCGTGTGAGTGTGTGTGTGTGTGTGTATTAGCTTGGCATTCAATAAATATGATTGCTATCCTATACGAAGATTAAATCATATTGAGGAGAACCAAGAGGAACACTGACTATGTTCCTGGCATTTACTATGAAAATATATCCAGAAATCTAAGAATGCAAATTGCATTCCATAACTGAAACTTCTAGTAATTTCAATTTTCCTCCAAGCGAGAATAAATCACATGTTTAATTGTGATTCAAAGAAAAGCAGTTCCAACTTTTCCTTCCTTCCTTCTTTTCTTCCTTCTTTTCTTCCTTCCTTCTTTCCTTCCTTCTTTCCTTCCCTCCTTCCTTCCTTCCTTCCTTCCTTCCACATACCACTAGGAGAAAAGGCCCTCTCCAAGTTCACAGACAGTCTCTGACCGTGTATGTGATCTAAGCCTCTGTGGCTCAAAAAACCCATGGAGTCCCCAAAGTGCTTTTCCCACTGGGCACACACAAAATATGCCCTTTGATTATAATCTTCAGCCCCCTTCTCTATGGGCTGTTTTAGTTCATAACTCTTTTGGGTTCAGAGTCAACTTTAAGTTTGTTTTTAAGCAAAGAGTATTCCTTAAACCTGCACGCAAGAATGATTTGTTGGCTGCTTCGATTTCACAGTCATCCAGCTATGCCACATTGTCTGCGTGTGTTTTTCAGTAAAGTCTTAAAAGCATTTCTTTTCCTATGACTGTTTACAATCACTTCTGCCGGCCATACATCTATAGTTACTGGTAGGAGAGCATTCTCTTTGGTATTTATTAATAGAGCTGCAATTAGAATAATATTAGATTCCCAATCAGATAAAATCCCATAAGAAAGTAATTTATGGGTAAAGTCATAATTGCATCCAATTTTAAGTTAAGATATTAAAAAATTTTTGTTAAACTACTCAAAGTTGATAATTGAAATATAAAACATATGATTCCATTAAGAAAGAAAGGAAAATAACAAAATTGCCCTCAACCAGGGCCTAATCGAAATTAGGTCAATGTACCTGATAAATATATATATACATATATATATACACATACATATATATACATATATATATATATATATGTATATATATATATATAGAGAGAGAGAGAGATCTATATTTACATATAGATATACATAGAGAGCGATAAATAGATATATAGATATAACAAGAACCTACATATTTTTATTAGATCTTAAAATCATCTGCTTCTTGGCAAAACAACCTGTATTATGCCATCTCTGAACTTCAAATTCACAGATAATGCTGCTGGCTCACTATCATAAATGTATGAGAGGCTGTTATTCTCATTGTCAGTAATTTGTCCTGATTTATTTCCTTACGGTTTGGTCCTCTTGTCTGTGACCCCTGAGGTAAACTAAGGATATCTGAAAAGCAGAACTAGGGATATATATTTTTTTCTTTTTTAATAATCAGCGTATGTAAAGTCAAAGGTCTACTCTGTCCATTGAATGCAGTGAAGCTAAAATATTGTGGTTTTAATTCTGTTCACCATGCTCTATGAGGCAAACTATAGCCAGAGGCTCAGCTGACTCTTCTGTAAATAAAGTTTTATTGGAACACAGCCACATCTATTTGTTTATATTTGTCTGTAGCTTTTCAGGCTACAATAGCAATTTTGAAGTTTCCACAGAGACCGTAAGGCCAGAAAGCCTAAAATATTTACTAAAAGATGCCTTAAGGAAAAGTTTGCCAATTGCTTCTCCAGATCTGAGACAGTGGTCTCAAATCAAAAGTTCTGCTGTCTCTAATTGCAAGAGCATTGGAAGTAAAAGTAGTCCAGATATTTATACCAGGGGCTACACATTTTCCACTGACATAGAACATTGTTTGTCATGACATTAGAATAACACATTTTCTGAGCTTCAGACTAGAGTACTCGACTGCCCACTGGTCATTTCCACTTGGACATACCAAGTCATCAAATTATCTTCCTTTTCCCAGACATTAGTTTTAACCATCCTCTATAGTTAGTCCTCCAAATTGCTGCCAGAGAATGCTCTGAAAAGACAAAATTGATCATGTATGATTTATCACTGCGTAAAAAATGTATAAGCACCATCTCACATTCTTTAAAATAAAACTACTTAGCATGGCTTAAAATAATTGTCATGTTATGGATCACATTTTGGATTCAACTTATTGATAAACTGGCTACCTGAAATTCCTCTCTTGCTACAGAGACTTCAAATAGTCCCCCAATTCCTCAGCCTTTGCCTGGCTATAGATAACTCATCCAAAGTTGCCACTCAGATATTTCCCTACCAAAAATGTCCTTAATTTATACTGATCCTTAATCTAGGTCCGGCATCCCACATGTGTGCCTCAAACACACCCTGTGTTTAGCCCTATGATGGTAGTATGACTTGGCAGTGGCTTGTTTTGTTTATGGACAATGACTTATTTAAAAGGTAACCTTCTTGAAGATAGGGCCTTATTTTATTTTGATTTCCAGTTTCCAAGAGTTTAGCACAAATCCTTCTTGAATATTGAATGAACGAAGAATACTGAATCTGCTTTGGTGAGACACAAAAGCCTAGTTGAAAATAATTCTAGAAAGAATGTGGGGAAGATAAAACAACTCTTTTTGTGATATGTGTGCTGTTTACCAAAAGCCTCTTTGCCTTCCCTCTTCTACAACCATAACTCTAAATACTTTGGGTAATGTTTTAAAAAGGTTGAATAAAATACAATGACCAAGTGAGAAGAAAAATAAATCCTGACTTCTTCAGTAATCATTAATTCAGTTACATAAGATATTGTGTTACCACAGCACAATTTTGTACAAGAATGGCTACTGACAACTGCTTCTATAAAAGTTTATGAACTGAAAAAAAGAAAAAAAAATGTGTCCTACCTGCAATATAATCAATATAGTTTAACTAGAGACCTGCACTTTTATAACTAGGAAGCTATAATTAAAGTTTACACATTCAAATTAGCTTATTATCTACATTTTACAGATGAGGAAACATACATACACAGGTAAATTAAACCATCTATTTCAAAGCTATAGGTAAGTAATACAAATGTAAAAGCATACATTTCTATCTCCTTTCCAGGGCTATTGCTTAAAATTAGGATTTTAGTTGTTAGATTTTCTTTATAATGTTATCAACAGTAAGGTAAGAGCTATTTGTATAATAATGCACCAAAAAATTTCCTGTGAGTCCTTTATTATTGCACAACACTCAGTAAGAAATGTGTATATCATAGCAAAAAAAACATGAAAACCATTTTTTTTTATGCTAAGTAGTTACATTTGTTAGAGACTTGCTAACTCTAATGGCCTAGGAGATTGCCACACAAGACTTCCAAAAACAGATTCCATTTTGATGTCTGATCCTTATCTTTCTCCAAATACGATGAATTCTCTATCTTAACTACCTACAATTTTTAATGTTTCTAGTTAATTTTCCAGCTTTTCCACAGAATTTCTAGATTGTAACACCTTTGAAAAAAGCATCTTATTTTTGAAAAAAAAAAAAAAGACAATAACAAAACTGTGGCAAAACATTATTAATAAGGAACGATCTGAAGTAGGTTTTTCTTTCACTCTTAGGAATTGTCATTCCATACCAGATAAACTGAGAATAAAGAAAAACTGGGAAGAAATCATGTTAATGAAAAATTAGAACACCATTTTTAATATTTGATTCTTTCATTTCTATCCACCCAGTGTTGTGGGTAACAGAGGCATCTCTGTCATGATAAAAGTCTCAAAGAAAAGTGAGGCAAATGGCATTTCTTAGAAATTCTGCTAATTTACTCTGTACACAGACACTTCTTTAACATGTTCACTGGCTAGTTGATAAAAAGCCAAAGTTGTAAAGAAATCAAAAGCAAATATGAAAAATTGGAAATATATATTCTGCATATTATTCTCTAAATAACCTATAGTTTTCGAAATACAGGGTTGTTGTTTCTTTCATTTTTTTTAAGATATCTGAAAACCGGTTAGTCTATCCATCCTTTGAATGAATGTATATGCTTTTCTGATCTTTGTAACACTGATTTCAACATGATCAAGAGTCTGGGAAATCCCTCTTTGCTGCCACTCACGGACAGAACAGTATATAATAGTACACAGCAGGGAGAGAGACCTTGAAGAACACCAAGGGGCATAAGAGGAAAGCACCACAGAACTAAAGGAGAAATGTCCCTGGGGAAAGGACAGAATCCATGTATAACAGAGGCAGAGGAACAGAGGGCAGAGAACAAGGCCAGAAAAGTTATTATTGATACATACAATAATGAGGGCAGACATTCATTTCAAGTATTGATAAATGAAATGAGCTTAATATAAATATCAGCCTGAGCAAGCATGCCAAGAAAAAAGCATTTATGATGCTAACAACAGAATGTACAGTCATAAAACAATGAAATTAAAAAAGTATCAGTTTACCTAACAAATATGTATTAATCGAAGAAGTCGTCCCAATTTTTCCTGACTAGAGTACCAGCAAACTATTGATTCAACTGTTTCTGCAAATGGTAATCAGATAGTGAAGGCAAGGCATTTAACTATTTCAAATCGGGTGTGTGTGTCAAGGAGAGGGTGGGTGCCATAGCCCCTTAAAATTCATGTGTTGAAACCTAATCCCCCCGTGTGATGGTATTTGGATGTGCCTTTGGGACATGATTAGGTCATCAGGGTAGAGCCCTAATGTATGGGATTAGTGCTCTTTTCAAAGAGACCCTAGATAGATAGACCCTCACCCCTTCCACCATGTGAGATTACCTAACTGCTCTCACCAGACACCAAACTTACCAATCCTTGATCTTGGACTTCCCAGATCCCGTACCTGGGAGGGATATATTTCTGTTGTTTAAAAGCCACTCAGTCTATAGTATTTTTGTTATAGCAGCCTGATTTGACTAGGACCATGGGATAGAGGATATTTAGGTTTGTTTGTTTGTTTGTTAGTTTCACATAGAATAAGTTGTGTTCAAAGGGAAAAATAGTTCAAAGTCTCAAGAATATTAATGCTTTAAAGTTATTCAATATTCCTTTCTTCTATTAAGCTATCAGTATCAACACTTCCTTGTAAAAAGTACTGCCATGATTTTAATCCCATGGTATAATGAATCTTATCTCATTTATCTTTAATATACCTCTGTGAGATAGTTACCATTTGTATCTGTAGAGATGTGAAAAGAGACATTCAGAATAACAAATGACCATCTCTATAAAGTAAGCAAGAAAAAGAACTTGGCTTCCTAATATTTAGACCTATGTTAAATAAAACGAACTTGTCAAAAAATAAGTTCACACATTTAGGATACTGTAAGCTGTTACAGTTATGCTCCAAGAGATAGATGATAGGTAAGCAGATAGGTAGGCAGGTAGATATAGATACCAATAAAATTAGGTAAAGATAAAATATTAAAAATATTCAATAATAGGGACACAGGAAACATAATTTTTGGCATGTACTGAAAAACATGTATCCCAAAATAATTTTGATTAACTTTAAAGAAACTGAAGACTTAAATGGATAAAGAAAACAAGGAAAGAAAATGAGAAACAGAGAGAAAGAATAATAATGGCCAATTGAAAGACATAGAAATCCAAATAGGTCATCCTAAAGAGTTATTTTTTGATGCACCTCAATTTGTCCATTAAACGTCAAACACAAATTAAGTTATCTAGGTGAATATGATTGTAACAATAAGAATATCCACGATGTCTCTTATTTTCTTTGCAAACAGAAGTGCACTGACTGTGAAATAGAGCATAATCATATGCAGCAAATCCTTTGTAAGACCAAATTTCATCAGTGAAGACATTGTTTTCCTACCAGCAATGTCACTTAGAGTGACTATGAGTGAAGGTCTTGTGTGTGTGTGCATGTGTGTGTGTAGACACACACACATGCACACACAACACACATTTTTATAAAAAGCATTTGGACAAAGGTACTGAAGATAAAAATGAAAGTAAACTCATATCACTAATTTGATCGGTAGAATATTGAAGCAAAAATCATAGTCAATCATGGTGGAAAGCTTTAAAACTTTGTACCATGAGACTGTCCTATTCAGCTTTTATTTTTTTTAATCAACAATTTGGTTGAAGGCATAGGAAAAAAACAAACAAACAAGTATTAAAAACTCACATTAAGAAGATATTAAACTTAGAAAAGTATCAGCATATTAATACTTAGTAACCTCTGAATTTCTAAAAGATTCCTTATGTGAACAAATAAAGGACTTACGCTGTAGCTTTAAAAGATGAGAAGTAGAACCAACTGATAAAGATTACATTAAAACAGCCAAAAGTGGTAATTAGCAACTGAATTTGTAAGGTCCCAATCACAGAAAATGTTAAAAGCATAAATTTCATGTTGATTCTTCAGAGATATTTTATAGGAAATTCCTACATGCTATGATAGTTTGAACTAGTTTACCCCTAAGATTTCTTGCAACTTTAAAAATTTATACGTAATTACTTCCCAGAATTAAGAGGAGCCTCCATACAGCCATCAGAGACACAAACACATTCCAAAATCATTCTGATTGACAACATATGGTACAGTTGATCCTCATTGTTCCTGGATTGTGTACTTTGCAAATTCACCCACTCACTAAAATTTATTCACCACCGTAAAATTGATATTCACAGTGTTTTCAGGGTCATGTGAGGACATGTTCAGAGCAGCAAAAAAATTGAGATGCACACATTCCCAGCTGAGGTCGAAAAAGGCAATGCTCTGCCATTTTGTTTCGGTTTTCATACTCTATCTATGTAAGTGTCCTTCTCAAGGTGTATTTAGTGACACATTCTCACATTTTTGTGCATTTTTATAATGGCTCCAAGTATAGTGCTAAAGTTCTATCTAGTACTCCTAAGCACGAGAAGACTGTGGTGTCCCTTAGGGAGAAAATACACATTAGATCAGTTCTGCTCAGGTGCACTATCGTGCTGTTGGCCATGAGTTTAATATTAGTGAATCAACAATATATTTTATATATGGTGTTTTGAAACAGAAACTCCCATAAACAAGGTTATGTATTCATTCATTGAAAAAAATTTTGTGACTGGAGGCTCACAGGACTCTAACACTATTTTGCAGTATTCTCTAAATCAGTGTTCCAGGAACTTTATAGAAGACACCTATCGTGAACAGCGGTAATATACTGCATTCCCCCACATAAAGCTAATATTGGATATATAAATCTCTCTAACTGTGTTGCAGTTAGGAAGAGGAAAAGATCAAGGTTAAAATTAACTTCAGAAATGAATGCCTTATGGCTTGGTATGCTTTGTGAATCAGTGATAAAAGCAATCATGTTTAAGGAATGTTTTCTAGCTCTGTGATTGGAAAATCTTGCCTGCCTCCAGATAGATACACACATAACTTTCTATGTCTCATCTTTACTCCCACATTACAAGATATTTCAGGACTATCTGGAGACAATGCAGTAGCATATAAAATATTTTTTAGCATTCAATTCTGTACAGTGAAAGCTCTATGAGTCAGTCAGTTTGCTAGTTATTAGTGCCAAGTTGAGACCAGCAAATCTGAGCCTTTGGCTGCCTGCCCCTGATCACAGAGGAAAACATGCACTGCTCTACGTCTGTTCCTGGAAGCAAGCCTCCAAGCCAAACTTTTTACATGGCAATGTTATGAAGCCTGAGAAATCCAACGATTTGCTAAACAATTGTTAGCACTAATTGCAATACTCAAAACTTACTATAAATATTTACAGAGCTGCAAGCTAGTCAAATCCACACTCTTGCTCAATTATGAACATTAAAAAAAATTCACATTTGTAATTTGATCAATAGTTGTATAGTTTCTGAGATGTTGTTCCTCGGTATCTATCCTGATTGTAAAATGTTTTCCTTCAGTCTTGTATTTCAGGTATTAAAAAGGACATCAGGGCCTCAAAATTGGATGGGAATTATTGGTTCCGGAAAACATATTTGCGTATTAAAACTGGCAGCAGAGAGTTTTATGAATTTAATCTAGGGATGTAAAATATGAATGCAGATTACATTTAAATTTATAAAGATATTCTAACAGAAAAACAACTTCTGGAAGATCGTACTATGTGTCCAGGTATCACAAAATAATGTCCTTCATGTGATTACCTGAGCCTCATCAAAAATAGCTTACTGTATGTACTTCAAGTGGATTCATTTTGCATTTTCCTATCATGAACAAATTAAGATCTCTAACTACCATGTTTCCCTGAAAATAAGACCTAGCTGGACCATCAGCTCTAATGCATCTTTTGGAGCAAAAATTAATATAAGACCCGGTATTATATTATATTATGTCATATTATATTATATTACACCTGGTATTACATTATATTACATTACATTACATTATATTATATTATATTTTATTATACCCAGTCTTATATTAAAATAAGACTGGGTCTTATATATTAATATTTGCTCCAAAAGATGCATTAGAGCTGATGGTCCTGCTAGGTCTTATTTTCGGGGAAACACGGTTTCAGTCAATCACTTTGCTATTTATTATTGCCAAACTGGGATCAGCAAATCTGATCTCATTTTAAGAAGATATAGAGACACAGAGCCCAACAAAGTCAAGTAAAACGGCTGCTTGCAATTTACATAGGAAAATTAACTTTGCAGTCAAATAATAAGAGGTTCGTCAGGATGACAACCAAGAAAATGAGTTTCAGAAGTCTTCCCTCAATAGTCAGCGAACAGCTTTCTCACATTGAGAAGGCCACCATCTTTAGCTTTTGTGTGGATTATTATCAAATGAAAATGAACCCAAGATAACTCGTTTCATTATTATCTAACAGAACCACGTTGGTTTGTTTTTAATTTCAATATTTCAACATACAGTTTTTGTGACATTCATATAGAAGTTCTATAGCATTTAAAACCATAAAAGGAGGTAACTAGCACAAATAGCCATCAGATATTCACAAACAAAAGATGTACAAAATAAATATAAAATCAAAGTAACATATACAAGAGAAAAACGTTATTTATCATCGTTTTTATTTTATTTTTCTCTTTTCTTAAGAAATAGCCGATGTTTTGCTCACTTCACTGAAAATGAGAAAAACAGATATATATTTCCTATGTTGTAAAATACTCTCTCCGGCTTTTAAGTACATTCTAAAAGGAAATAGACAAGTCTTTGTAATTCAGAAAATAAAGAAAGTGGCGGGAAAATCAATCCAAAAATTAAGATCTTTGTTAACTCACTTAGATTTGGGGTCACCCTCTCTAAAAACTCATCACATGAATCTTGGGGTGATAATGAGAGTGACACTGTGTAACAGAGAAGATGATTCCAAACATAAGCACATATGTCTCAATGAAGTATAATATGTGGAAATCCATCCCAGGAAACAGGAAAATAATTTCAGGTTTCTTGACAAATCAGAGAAAACCACTGAAATAAAGCACCTTGCAAATACTGTTCAGACAAAGAGAATTAAATGGTGTTTTTTAAATGTGATTCTAGAACAGAGTTTTGCTATATAGTTTTGAAACAAAATCATGCTGCAATCCAAATTGTTTATGACAAACCTCTTTTTATCTACAGGAGATGTAGGAGTTGAAAAACAGTTAATACTTTTCTCAGTGCCTTTCAATAAGAGTACCACCTAAACATTTTCTCAAAATTATTTCCCCCCCTCTCTTTGCTTTCCTACTCAATTAATTCAATGTATTTATTGTAAGGAATCCTTGAGCACCACAGGATTATTCAAACTTCTGGAGTGAAACTGATCCAAAGGACAGAACTAGAATACTTTTAATGATGCCGATTTGTTAATTTAGAAAACAGTGATATTAAACAAATAAGTTATAGTCAAAAATTCCAAGACAAAGGGAAAATAATGTATGGGGTAAACTGCCTTCTATACAAAATGCAAAGAATATACGATATGGATAAATTACACAAAGCATCATTTTAATTAATAAGAAAAATACACAATAATTTTTACAATTAAAGCCATTGAACGAATAACCTAGCTTTTTGAAGCAACAAAAATGCAATGTACATAACGAGATAAAGCTGATAAATATAGGGGTTTCTTACATAGTCTATTTAAAATCAATACAGAATAAGTGATAATATAGAATATATATACATATATATAGATATATGTATATATATTCTACAACAAAGTCCTTTGTATACAAGTAAATTAAATATAAGGTGAAGTACAGATTATGGTAACTAAGCACATTAGTATTTACGAGTCACACCGTTGTTTCCCCACAACCAAACTTTAAGCATTAAGGCAAATTAACCTAATATTAAAATGTGTCATTTGCTACTATCCTATTCCAATGAAAAATCCTGTACGCAATTTCTATTTGAGGACAAAGATGCTTCACTTTTCTTCAAGCATGTGTAATACATTTTAATTTAAATAAATTTGGTGTTATTCATATTTCATCTGAAACTTGGAACACATACACAATAGCAGCAGGGAACAGGGCATCCACTTCAAAGCTGGCCTTTCAGGGAAGGTGGACTTTTCAGATTTTGCTTGAGCTGATAGATTCTTGTATCTGCCAACACCTCTAATACAGCCACGTGCCACATAACAACATTGCAGTCAACATATGAGGGGGTGGTCCTGTAAGACTACAATGAAGCTGAAAAATTCCTGTCACCTAGTGGTGTCTTAGCTGTCCTAAAGTCCAGGCACAAAGTATGACTATTTTGTGTTGTCTCAGCAAATCCATAACAATGTAATGGACTATTAATAGAAATGTTTGGGGGGCACTCACCTGGGCCCCGGTTGATTTCCACAGACGTCTACCCATTCTAAACCAATGTTAGGACTGGACTGGCTTTTTGTAGTTCTTATTATGATTGCAAGATTCCCTTCTGTAATAACCAGTAGGAAACTAAAAAGAAAAGTTTATGACTTACAGGCCCTGGAGTATCTATCCAAGGCAGGCAGGGGCCATGTGGGAAGTCCTGGGAAGTCCTAGATAGCGAGAGAGCACACAGAGACCTGAGGTTCTGCTTTTATTGATGTCAAAGGTGGGGATTTAGGGTTCCATGGACTCACTTTTTATTGGTGAATTTAAAACATAAGAGAGCAGGAATTTAAAACCCTGGGAGAGGGGAAAAAAAAAAAGTAACCCAATGGTCAGTTACTGAGGTCAACCAGGGTCTCAAAAACAAAGGAACCTTCAGCCAGCTTTGAAGTGGATGCCTTGGCAATCAAAGTTACAGTCAGGCACTTGCATAACAAAAGCAAAGCCACTGTCGGGGCTTACACTACAATTTTCAGATGCTTCTGGTGATGCTGGTGTAAACAAACCTGCTTGGCTGCCAATCACATCAAAGTACAACACAAACAATAACAGTAGCAGGCTGTATGATCTAGGTTTGTGTAAGTGCACTCTACAATGTTCGCGTAAGGATGGATATTGTGTAATGACGCATTTCTCAGAACGTGTCCCAGTCATTAGGTGTCACATGACTAATTAGCTGATACAATAGGTTACAGTTTCTTTTGTTATTGGAGGTTTATCAGCTTTCTCAGTTCCCTTCCTGAGAACCAATAGGCATGGAAAACCCGTCACTTGATCAGTACAGGACAAATACCAAAAATGAGAAATCTCATCACAGAATAAACCAAGATTTTTAACAGGACATTTGTCCTCAACATCTCTGAATTTTAAGCCATCTTTAACCAACCCTAAATAATATAGTTTCTTCCATAGAAAAAATGAATTCCCACTCATGCTTAAAAGCAAACTGTGGAAACAGGATGCCAAAGGAACGGTCAAATACTCTCAATCATGGAAGGAAATAGTATAACAATCTCTTTTATGGGCCAAGTACTTAAACAAGCACTACATATAATCTTCAACAATTGCTCAAGGCATGTATTATCTATTCCCTTTTATAGATAAAGAAACCAAGTCTTGGAAAGATTAAGGAACTTCCCTAATCTCACCCAGAGCTAGGATTCAAACACAGGTGTTCTCAAATCCAAATCGAGGTTTCTTTCCAGTATACTGCTGTTGCAGTTGGGTTAAGTAGATTTCTATTAGTGCAAATCCTCTTAATTCACTTATTTTAAAATTATTTCCAGAAATTATAAAATTTGCCAAGAATCACATAATCTCAAAAGTTGGTGGACTGACTCAATTGTAAACTATGTCATTCTCTATTTCCTCTTTAGCTGGTTGACAAATACATTTGCCATCCTCCACCAGGATCAGTTTTGAATTATTTTAGTTTAAAAAGTATGACACATCTTCAGAAACATAACACTCTTATAGAATGTAACTAACCCATATATCATGCTGACTCAACTACTTTAGAAAAAAAAAATAGTTTCTAAACGGTATTTGTGCTCCTCAGAAAAATATTTTTAAAAAGTCACAAGGAAATAAATGTTTGTGGATAGACTGAACCTTAAAAATTCTAAATTAGTTAAACATAGTTTTTGTTATATATAAAACTAAATTTTATTTTTGAATAGTTTATTAAATCACCCACTACACAGTGTGATGTTATACTAATGTTAAGGGGTGAGGAAAAGAATATAATATTATATGGAATATATAATGTCAATAAAGCCAATAAAGCATTAAAAAAAAAAGACTGGAAGGAAATGCTCTAAATTTTAAGCATCTAAATTATAGGGTGTAGGGAAATTTTAACTGCATTCCTACTTACCTAAGGACACAGAAATTGTGATTAAAATCAAACTTTTAAATGTGCATCTTAATGAATGATCACATATGGATCAATGTTGTCTTTATCATTTACAAATGTTGAGATTTGCTATAAATGCAGTCCAAATGTATTTATTCAAAATATCAGTAAAGCTATAACTGATTACTCTTATCATAACATGTACAATATTGACACTTGAAATAAGGAAACTTCAAAAATTGGTGAAAATATATTGATTGGGATGTATTTATAGTGATCTTGGCATGCACTCCTCAAGCTTAGAGAGTTAAAGTGGAAATGTGATGTCTGTGCCAAATTCCTTCAAAAATGTTACACACGCTAATACAGTGTATACGACAAGCCTGAAGTGTTGAAAGGAAGCCATTTGAATTATCTGAGCACACACAAAAAAAGGCATCTGGAAAATTACCTAACAACTGAAACATCCTATTCACATTTTTCTGGACTCTCTTAATGCTGAAAGGATGTTCAGCAGGTCCCAAGTTTACACTAATTTGCAAGCTTTTGAACAAGTATAACAATTTCAAATAATAGGTACTATTTGGTGGAGGTATTGGTAATGAAATATGATTTTAACAGCAGAAAAATAATTTTAAGCTTAATTTTGTTACATCTGTTTTGCAATTCCTATCAAAATATTAATATTCAGTGTTATATTAAGGAGCATTTAGAAATAACAGCAGGAAACAAGGGTCACAGTTCATTCTTTGTTCTGGTCCCTAAGGCTACAAGCACGGAATAAGCTAAATAAAGCAACCTAATTCCTTTTAGAACATCTTTGCAAGGAAAAAATGACAGTTCTTATCAGCCAGCGTGCTTCTGCTTAATGGCTTTTAGATTTTCACTTCAGAAAGCTGGAGTCAGTTGTTCTCCCTGGAATACCCACACCTTTATGACGTTTTACTATCTTTCGCTATTGGTGCACCACTCACCACCAGTGTGCTGTTCAAGATCTACTATTTAAGCTGATGCCATCTTTCTCAAAAAATTAAGGACAGAATTACCATGTGACCCAACAATCCCTTTCCTAGGTATATACCCAAAAAATCTGAAAACATTTATCCGTAAAGACTTATGTGCTCTGATGTTCATTGCAGCTTTATTTACGGGGCCCAAGACATGGAAGCAACCAATGTGTCCTTTGACAGATGATTGGATAAAGAAGATGTGATATATATACACAACAGAATACTATTCTGCCATAAGAAAAGATAAAACAGTGCCATTTGTGACAACATGGATGGATCTTGAGATTATTATGCTGTCACATGGGGTGTCAGGTGGGGTCTCTAGTCCCGCTCCCCACATAAGAACACAGGATATAGTGAGGTCAAAAAGGAACAGCCACGGAGCCATAGATAGGGGAGTCATACCACATAGTCTCGCTGGCGGCTGAGTTGGAGACACAGGAGTCAGGAGCCACACGATCTGCAACCCGCCGTCCACTTGTCTCTGCCAACCAACCTCACTTGCTAGCTCCAATCCGCCTCTCTGCAATCCATAATCCACACTCCACCACGCCACTACACCACCACCCCTTGCTAGCTTAGCCACGGAAGTTATATCAGTGGCTAATGGCTAACCGGTAACAGCCGATGGCCATCCAATCACAGCTGATGACCATCTACTACCTGAGCCAGCACCTTTCTATGTGAGGCCGAGAGCCTGGAAACTGCTCTCTGGGGCTCTGTCCCCACCTATGCTAGGCGAAATAACTCAGAAAAAGTTGAGAACCATATGATTTCACTGATATGTGAGATATAAAACTGAAAGCAACAAAGAAACAAAAACTCATAGACACAGGCAACAATTTAATGGTTACCAGAGGGTAAGGGGAGAGGAGGGTGGTAGATGAGGGTAAACGGGATCAAATATATGGTGATGGAAGGAGACCTGACTCTGGATGGTGAACACACAATGTGATTTATAGATAATGTATTACAGAACATTACAGAATTGTGCACTTGAATCCTATGTAATTTTAGTAACCATTGTCACCCCAATACATTTTAATAAAAAAAAAAAAAAAAAGCTTACCCTGTAACAGTAACAACTAGGACTTGCAGAAACTCGATCTTAAGTAGTATCACCACTGACTCTCCTACAGTCCTCCTACCTCTTTTCTCTCAATATTGCTTTTCCTGTCCAGAAAACTACCCCATATGATTTGGGAGCCAGTGGCACTTTAATCTTAAGGTAGCTTCTGTTTCCTGACCATACCGGCAGGCTTCAAAATATTGTTTACTACTCAAGATACTGTAGATTGCTTTAGTGGACTATGGTAGACAGGCATAGTCCTCTCTCTTTTGGTAGCAATCCCACATTCTTTCAGGAATCTCATATCCAACTCTATTCCTACTTGGGCTGATAAACAGACTCATGCCTAGAAATAGTGGTAGGATATTGCACCAGCCTGGGATGACAAGACTCCCTACTTTCACATACCCATTAAAATTTTTTCTCTGACACTAGTTTGTTTTAGGTTTTGTAAGAGTTGAAAGTACTAGAGTTATTGAGATTACTAAACCATACATACAAGGCTGACAACATTCAACATCCAATCTAAAAATGGGAATCAACCCATTTTTACAACCTGAAAAGGCTGCTCTTCTCCACCTTCACCTCTGGCACAAATTCTCATATTCATTCCACCTGTTGTTATGACAGAGAAAGGTTTTGTTTTTCTTTTTCTTTTTTGCTTTTCGTGTGTGTGTTTTTTTTCTTTTGATACTTTTGAAATATTAGTGACCATTCTGTTGGAACTGCAGGCCTCTGAGAGCAGAGTTAGCCTTACTAATTAGTAGCTGCCTTTATAATATGATTTGAGGTACAAAAAGTTCCCAACTGTCTGGCTCAATCCAGGTACTAAAGAGACTATTTTACTAAAGATCCATTTCTGTATGTTAAACAGCATTTTTTAAGGGCTTTATTTAAATGTAAATTCTACAAATGAATCTAAAACATCATGACTATTTCCATCCCTAGGATTTCTAATTGTTTTTTATCAAATTGTTTTGTGATATGAGCGAGATCATGAAAGCTTTGAAGAGACAGAGGGCTGTCTAGAAAGTTAACAAATACCACAGACACACTTTATTTCGTAAGTTTGCCCCCAGCTTATGTCCAGGATAAGCCTACTATGGAGGTTGCAACCTAAAGTCTTGGATCTAGAATATAGGTCACATATCAGAAGGCCCCCTGGTCTAGTGAGTGTTTTAGTACAATTTAGAGCCCCATGTAGGTTTGTAACTTCCTAAGTATAAAACAAACCTGAAAGATCTCTATAGAGATCTGAAATACTGGAAAGTACAGGCCATAGGGCTAACACAAATGCAGAATTACAAAACAGTTTAGAAATAAAGTGAATAAACATGGTGGTCCAGAAGTTATCTTGGAATAATTAGTCCTGACTCATCCAACAGAGTGAAAGTCAGTAAAAATTAGGACTGGTGTGTTTCTTTTAGCATTTACCAAAATAAGAAGTTAAAGAATTACCACCCATTACACATTTCTATGTATTATTTCACTTTATTTCTCAAATAAATCAAGAAAAATAAAATCAAAGTGCATTTATAAAAACCTAATCAATGTAGTGTCAGATGCTTTTTATCTCTGTGGTTTGTCATGTAAGAAAACAGAGTTCAGAATCTGTAAGCTTATATAAATTAATGAGTGAATTATTTCTCCATTTGATTTTTCTCTTTAAATAGAGAAATGAACTGGAAAAGTAACTGTATAAGAAATTTTAGACTAAGAGTAAATTACTAATCACTTCAATTTCTTATAAAGAGATACCTCCTCCAAGTAACTTTCATTAAACATATAATCAAAAATTATAAAATGTATCTTTAATTTAGTACTGCAAAAGTAATTTTAATAATTGAACCAAGCATGAGACTTCTCTGTCATTTAAGGGCAAAAGGGAGCCCTTTGTTTTTTCAGATATTACTACAAGAATAAATCAATTAAAATATAAATTGATTTTTTAATGCAGGAAATAAATCTTTAAGCTATTTTATAATCAATGTTTTATACTTTAATATCAAAATATTATCAATTTAGTTATATCCCAGTTATTGTAGCCACTTTAGAATTAATCAAAACTGTGTGTCCAAAGCAAAATCATTATATAAAATTTTACTGGATGAAGTACTCAAATAAAAATAATATATAAATCATTTCAGTAAAATGTTTTATTTAATTACCTAAAGTACCAAGAAATTCAGACAGATTTTAGAGGTCATTTTAATATATTGTAAATGTGGTTAGTCTTTAAGGACAATTATACAGATACTCATTTACATGAAACCTTCCTGTTAATGGATAGAATTATATTCTTGAAATCCATACCCTCTCATGTTTTATTAAATATAATGAGAGCATTAAATATTAAATACTTCCTTCAGTAGAATATTGTCAGAATATACACTATTCAATGAATTAAGTACTGTACTTAAGTATTCATCAATTGTCTTTAAAGAATCTGTAATTCTGCTAAATTTTGTTCTGAGTTTATTCCTCTTATTTTTAAATGACTAGGCTTTCTTCTTTCTTTTACTACCCTTTTAATTTATAATGTTTCTTTATAGGTACGTGGAGAAATGATAAATGGGTTATGGCAGAAAAAAGTCATAATACTTAAAATTTATCGAATCCTTACCATGTAATATCTGTTAAGGATATATATATATATACACACACACACATACACGTATATATATATACATATATATATATATATATATACACTTATCCATAGATAGATAGATATAGGTATATGGAGATATATATATATATATATATATATATGTCTCCTTTTTTTTTTTTTTTGTCTTGACAGCTCAGTTGCATTTTATTATTTTTCTTGGTGAGGATGTTTTTAACTTAGCATGGTGCTAAGTTAAAAAAAAATCATTTCAGTTAATTCTCAAATTAACGCTATGAGGTAGACAGTCCTATTAATCCCAACACAGCTTTACAGCTGAAGAAACTAAGATATATACAGTAGACAAATGTACATGTAATTTAGTGGTAAACGCACAGGTTATTTAGAGTTTTAATTGTGATGAAAATTTGGGAATTGACAACTATCAGTTTTTTTTACATACATTAGTGAAACCAATATTTGTTCATAAGTATATGCAAATAAACACTACAGAAAAGCATAAAAAGAAAAACATATTCTCCTGGACTACAAGATGAAACTAAGTCATCTAACCATTGACAACAGAAACAGTCTTCCCATTATAAACATACAAAAGCATCTAGCTTCAAAGCTGTTTGCAGAATATATTAATTGTCATTGTTAACCATATACCTATTTAAGTCACTACATATTTTTAAATTTTAACTTGATAACCCAGTAGAAAACTAATGCAAGTTTAAGATCAACTATAATGAAAATTGTCCCAAAGGACAAGCCAATTGAAATCTAGGTGAAAACTCTCTGGAATAGTTTGACCAACCTTGTTTTAAATTATTAAGTATAATTTTTTTTTTTTAAATCTGCTGCTATTTAATACAGGGATAACTAAATGTTAAATCCACAAGAGACTTCAGATGTGGTGTATAACACATCTCCTTCTTTTTCATATGAAGAAACTCCATTGAACCTCTAAGCTTTCCTAAATAGCAAAGGCAGAAGGGGAGTTCTACATCAGCCATGAGAGGTGCGTTAACCAGAACCCTGCACTGCCTCTACTTCGTCTTCTGTTCCTGTCTATATAACCAAACCTAGCTAGAACATAGCAGGTATTCAATACCCATTTTCTAAATTAATTGATACTTTTGTTTAAAATCACAAGTAGTAGAAATACAGCAGTTTAGGCAGAGTACAGTACAGTGCAGTAGATGGGAGATACAAACTAATCCATCCTTTATTTAAGTTAAGGAAACCATTTATAAATAATATAGGATTTTAAGATTGAATTTAAAGATATGAGAAAGATAGTAAGAACAGTATAATTAAATTGTTCCAATCTTACTAAAAGTTTGAATAGGAACCATATGATCAAACTCATTCAGTTAAACATGAGCTTGACAGAGAGTGGTAGATAGGTAAGTCAGATAAAAACTTTAAAAAAGTAAGTGTTCAAAGATGACAAATAGAGTTTCAAAGCAAAGGAACTAAGACAAACTGTCTGATAATATTGTAATGTTCCTAAGAATGTAATCGAAGTGAAAAGAGATTTCAACTTACATGATGGCAATGAATATTTATTGAAAATGTACTATATGCTGAGACTATGCTAGGTATTAAAAATAGAACAATGAATAAAACAGCTAAAAACCCTGATCCTCAATGAGACTATAAGTTGTTCTATAATTAGGAATTTACAAAAACAACACAGATGAGTATTGGTTAGAATTTGGTATAAGGCCAATGTGATCAAGGATGCTGGAAATAAAAAATGTACCATGGAGGCTGGTGCCATGTCAAAAAATACTAAGTTCTGGAATCTAACGAAGATATCCTTTAGAAGGAAATGTTCCCCTTTGTGTGTTTTCCAGAAACTCTGAGGCAAGCAGGCAGGCAGAAGACGCAAAAGCAGCACCCAGCCTGGCTCTGACATGAAGCAGTCAATAAGTGGATGGGGAGCATTGGAGAGTCACTAAAACAGCTCGGGTGTTTTCTCTCTCTCTCTTTTTTCCTCCCCTCTATGTCTGTGGCCACAGCTCCAAATCAGGACCCTCCCTAGAGATATTCCTCAGCCTTCTACCCTCAGAGAAAAGCCCTGTTCCTTTAGCTTATGACAGTACACACACCCCTGCAGGAGAAGAACTGGGCTCATTTATCCTGATCAGTTCCACCAATTAGGAAAACAGATGCATCACAGAACAGTTGTGGTGCATTAGGAGATGACAAGGCACTGCACGGTCTAGGGAGTCGGGAGACAGCTGGGCGAGGCAGAGACAAGTATGAGTTGCTGACTGCTTGGAAAGTTCTCTATACACCATAACTTTTAATAAACACACATTCATAATCACAGTTAATACTACTGTGGTTACATATCCACACAATCAGACCAGATTAGCCAATTTTAGTTCAACTTACATCACTTCCTGAAGGCCATGTTTGAGCAAATTATGCAACAGAAAAGGAGTAAACCTGCAAAGCTAGCCTTCAGAAGCTGTCATCTGGTGGGCAAGACATTCTCATGAATAATATGAAGAAGACTGTGATGAAGTATACTCAGAGTCCTACAGAAGATGAAGTCAGGCTGTCAGAGATAATGTCCTGAAAGAGAATCGGAGCTAGTAGAAATAAAAAATAAAAATAAAAATAAAAAATAATTTATATTCAGCACTTCACCTTGCATTACACACAAAAAAGCAGACTAGCAGTTTAAAATGGCATCTGGCTGGCAGAGTTCTTTATGTAGTGGCTTCCAAATTCCCAGTACAAACATAAAGAGAAGCAACGACCAAAATGCTCAGCCAGGGTATACATACTCATATCCACTGCTAGAATTAACGACGATAGTGCTGCTCCGTACAAACGAATTCCAATGTATTTCAAATCCAAATGTTGGTAGCAGCTCAACCACACCCTTCTTAAAGTGGGTAGGAAGTCTTTCATTTTTCTCCTAATGTCCACTCTCTAATGTAGAAATGCAAGGTCCATTCCAAGTAGAAAATCAGAAGCACCTTTCTACCCCACAGGTGTACCTATTCAGCACAGCATTGATGCTTTCCTTGCTACATTTATTTGAGAACTGTATTCTTCATAATGGTCGTGTGAGATGGAGTGGGACAACTGTCCTGTGTTCAGAGAAACAAAATCCCCACAAATTATATATCCTGTGGGCAGGTACACAAAAGAATCGGTCACTAAATCACTTATAAAAGGAAACCGAAAAAAAGGTAATCATCCTGCAAGTCAAGCTACAAACATCTGAGAAAAAAGATAACAGCTAGTGAAAAGGGTAAAAGATCAAGTTGATTTCAAATGGAATAACTATTGTTACTTGATAATGTGTTATCCTTTGATTCAATCTAGTATTTCCTCAATCTCCATGTTAAATAGCTTGATCATCTTTTAACTTGGTATGCCCTTCTCTGAAATTAAGCAATGGTAGTTGTCTGATGAGGTTCATTCAGAGAATGAATGAACTTTCAGAAATGCTTACGCAGCAGCAACTAGCTATACCAAAGGAGAGTTGTAACCCACTAATGGGGTCAGCTAAGCCATGGACCACTTAAAAAATATGAAATCATAGTCTGAATTTAAAGCACTCAATATGAACAAGATCTTTTCTTAGGTTATATTAGAATCTTTTAATTGAATTGAAGGTACATCACTTACTGATGCATTAACTGAAGTACATCCAATTTAGACCCACTAGCAATTATCAGGTCAGCATTGCTATTAAAATAACGGCTTTTATTAAAGAGCAAAAGATGTTACAGAGTAGTTTGCTTTTAGTGACATTATGGCTCACTTCCTATATATGTGAAAGAGTGAAGTATGTCAAAATATCTTCAACAGAATATATGTAATAATTTTGTATCACAGAAACAATCATCAATGAACGCATTTTTCTTCTCCACTCATCTTATTATTAATAAGCCACAATTAAAAAATAATTTTTAGAATGATTCAAACCTCTAAGACAAAGCATAAATGAAAACTCTCTATATCCTATTAGCTTAACTTTATAAAAATTATATGGTTAAAAACCTTAGCTATTACCTAAATTGTTTGAATCAACTACATTTAGACTCACATTTTGTAAGTCTGATTAAGAATGAAAAGATCTGCTGACCAGAAGTGCCCATGTCTTTTTGAATATGTTAACTTCAAATACTGAATTATAATTATGACATAATTCATAAGGTTATAAAATATTATCAGCAGATTATTAAAATATTGTAACTATAGGTCTGCACATACACAGACCTATAAAATTCACAAATAGAGCTTTAGGTACTGGAATTACATAATTCAATAAAAAACTGATCACACTTAGAACAATAATTCTTGAGGCCAAAGCATGAACCCACATGAACAAAACCCCAAATGTGTTTCCCTTGATTTCATTTTGATGCCTTATCTGGTATCTATAGAGAACTGAATTCACAATTACCTATGAAATTTAACTATTAGAAAACTTTGGGCATCGAGTATGGCTTGTTTTCAAGATTACTTTGAGTTCCACATGCAGTGAATTAGTACATTTTGTCACCTGTTAATTTTTGGCATGTGAAAGGCATAAGGCCACATTGAAATGTGTATGCTTTGGGAAATGCTGCACGTTCCATGGAAATAGGATTTTCAGAGAGTGGGTGGGGTGGTTAGCAGTTAAGTAGCTAGTATTTGGGGGCAGAATGAGAATGCCTTTTATGTCACACTCGATAGTCTGTGCTTTAACTAGTTTTGAAAAGAGAGAGCCTGTAGTGAACTTTATATAGGAGTAAACTGTAACCAGACATTTTTTTTTTTTCTTTTTCCAGAACAAAACCCTGGAGACCATGTGCAGGGTGGGAAGGACTGGGACAGATTGATGAGAGAATGAGGCAATAGTATAGATTAAAGGCTGCGAGAATCCACACAAGGTCCTGCAAGTTGAGGTGAAAAGGAAAGGCCACATATTAGGGATAGTGGACTAAGTTACAAAGTGGAAGTTCAGGGAGATGGAGAAGACAAGGACAGAATCAAGGGTTTTCAGCATAGATGTTTGGGTGGCTATAAGGCCATTAACTGAGACAAGGAATTCTAGAGATGCAGAGGCCTGGAAAGGAGTGTTTGAATGGAAAATATGAGTTCAGTCTTTGGACCTGTTATTATTTATGTGCCTACACATCTTTCAGTAACAATATCCAGGAGACAGTTAAAAATAAGGGGTGTTGAAAAGGGATACAGTTTAGGCCTGGTGGGCTAGAATTGTTGGGTTAATCAGCCCTACCCCTCAGGCTCTAGTTTGTGCCTTGTTATATAAGCCAATCAATATATTACTTAACCGTATTTTTAACACATTTCTTTTTCTTTTTGATCTGCATTCTTAGCATCAAATTATAAAAAGAAGTCAAGGAAGTGACTCTGAAAGGCAAGCATAACGCACCACTAAAGAGAGACAGAAAAGCTCAAAACCATTTGCGGAATGCTGTTCTCCGGGATAGCAGAGTACCAATGATAATGTTGCTGAGACACTGAGAAAACGTTAAATTATTCTTACCATTTTCCATAAAAGAAAGCATAGTATAGTATAGAAAGGTTTCCATCAAAAGTGGTAAAAAGAATTTTCCAGTAGCCTATAAAGCTTATAGGTGTTGCACAACATTTTTCTCGAGATGCTAGATATGTTATGTTACTTACTCTAAAGTCAAAAGTTGAAATATAACCTTTATATTCCCATCCTAATTAGAAAATTTAGATAGCAACTGTACTTATTGAAATATGTCTGAGTAACTTGGTTACTCAGATTATAAGGTTGGGAGCCTACCACGTATTAGGTATGGACGTACAGGTCCAGGACACACAGAGATCTCTGCATGGCAGGAGCCCATTATCTCCAACTCCTAGAAATATGTCAGTCTGATCCCTGGGGGAAAATACCACATGACTTCTCATTTAAAACATCCTTCTAAATAAATTCTTCCTACTGCATTAATAACAGGTGATGATTAACCCCAATGAAGAAAGCATTCGTAAAAATAGTCAGAAAAAGCCGAGAATCATATAATTTCACTGATATGTGGGATATAAAACTGAAAGCAACAAAGGAACAAGACAAACAAATAAAGAAACAAAAACTCATAGACACAGACAATAGTTTAATGGTTACCAGAGGGTAAGGGGAAAAGAGGGGTGGTAGATGAGGTAAACAGGGTCAAATATATGGTGATGGAAGGAGAACTGACTCTGGGTGGTGAACACACAATGTGATATAAAAATGATGTATTACAGAATTGTACACCTGAAACCTACGTAACTTTACTAACCATTGTCACCCCAATAAACTTTAATTTAAAAAAAAGAAAAAGAAAAAAGAAAGTCCAAAGGAGAGTTTAAAATCTTGGGAAGTTTTTTCTTATAAAAAAATAATTTGGGGAAGTTGATAAGTGTACCTATGTATAGCACATTCTCTGGATATTTTGACATTCACAGAACATTTTTTCCAGCTCACCTCCATAGAGCTAAAAATATTTATATTATTTAAATCCCCAATTGTGTCATATATCGAACTTGCAAGAATGAAAAATAAAAATCATAATGCAATGCAAAGGCTAATGTTTGACAGAAAACTCTTCTGGCTGCCATGTCTGAGTTGACAAGTTAAAAGGCAAAATAATATGGATTAAAAGCCTTTACATCCTAGCAGGTGTCTAGTCATCAATAATATTCACTGAAGGCCATTGTGTGAAGAGCACTTCTCCTCATTTCCTAATTCCCTGCTTGGCTCTGGGCAGAAAAAAAAAGGAAGGTAGACAATGATTTTTGACACCTCTAAGAAATTTGCACAGAAAAAAAGGTTTTGCAGCAATGTGAAAGTATTATTTCATCAACAGTCTCTTAAACGTTATCCACTGGCTTTCTCATAAATTTAGTTTTATTAGAAATTGACATCTGTGTAATTCCAGGCATAAAAGTAAAATTCTAAATTGCTACACAGGAATAAGAAAATCTGTATTTTCAATGAACAAAAAATGTATGTAGACTGAAACTCTCCAAGAGACGAAACAAACTGATTTTATAGGGATTTTTTTTTTTAAGCATGACACAGATTAAAAGATGCAATCTCTAAAATATTTGGTACAGAATAAGAAACTGGTGAAAAACATCCTAATATTCATTTTAATGACCTTACAGTTATAGGACAAAAACGATACACAGGAAAATGAAACACTTTAATCAATGCTTTAATATTCAAATAGAATATATGGAAGTTTAACTATTTCATTTCAAAAAGGGTACCATAAAGAGTTGTCGTAACTAAACTGACTTTTTTTTTTAAATTCTATGCTTTGTAATTTTTATCTATTATTTCAGAATAATATATTACCAGACTTGTTTTAGTGGTTAATATATTTTTTGAGCTGAATAATTAATCTATTTTATTTTAGCAGAAAAAAGTAATTTTGTATTGTTTATTAAGAAATTAATTTCATATTTTCAGACTAGTATTATTTTTCTAAATCCCAACTCAAGTTCTAAAGAGTTCTTTAAAAGTGCAAAAATAACATTACATGTCATATATATATGTGTGTGTATATATATATGTATATATATAAATATAAATATATATATATATATATATATATATATATATATATGAAACTCATATAACCAAGGTAATATAACCACAAATCCTAATCCTTTCCTCAGTATAAGCCCACACCTCTTTGTCTTTTCTCTAATATTCACTCAGTTAAAAATGATGTGTGTGCATGTGTGTTTGTATTATAATAACAACCTAAAAATGCAATTAGTTTATATGCTTGGTAGAAATACCCATCCTTAATTGTTAGCTTTATATCCAGATCTTTAGCTCATGTTGATACCATCTGCATAAGTCATCATAAAATGAATAGTTATGTGTTTGAAACATTAGTTTTAAGTTTATGCGTCTATATTAATTTTGAAAGACTAAAAAAGGATTCTATATTATGTCTACATCCAGAAGCCCAAACGAATATTTCATTTAGTAAAAAAAGCTGGCCAATGTACATATTCTATGACCTTGAAAATGATGTATTCTAAAAAGAGTTATTTTCTCACTAAGAAAGTGTCCTTTTAGCAAAAACATCAGAAGGACAAACAAATCCACACTGTTCTTATTCAACTAAAAGTCAGTGAAAGGGGGAAGATATCCCAAATGTGTGCACAGCCTGTTAGCTACAAATCTCCGGTATGGCCATGTAGCATCTTAATTAGATTATTTAAATAACAGTTTAAAAGTCTTAAGATTTTCTGTAAACCTTGCTTAAAACAGGAGTTATATGAGACAATGTAGGCAAGGCTTCCCTTGTGGTTGAAAAATAATGCCTTCCATTAAAGTATAATTGTATTTGAAACCAAAAAAGCAAGAATATGTGATCAACCCATGGACCTTGGCAACAGCTCCCACTTGTACTACAGTTTTTGGCTATGTTGTTGATAATTGATTTCATTTACTTTCTGAAATCCATCTGCAGAGAAATAGATGATTCTTTCCAGGAATATATTTAATACTGTCAACAAAGAAAATGACTTTGCAATACAGTCTCATGTACTTGGAAGAAAGGAGGAGAGGAAGGGAGGAAAGAAGGCAAAAATAGGGAAGTAGAAGCTGTCTATACGCTAATACAGACTTGCTCTGCAAGTTGTCTCTAAAGCTCCAGAGTATCCAAAATGTAAGTTATTTAGCTTTAAAGTATATTGCGATTAAAACATTTTATGGCCATTTTTCTCTCAATACTTATTTATAGATTTATAAATGGCAATATTCTACATTACATTCTCCCATGTTCTTCCTTCTATATTCCTTTCTCTCACCTGCCCAAACAATCTTAGATTTTGAAATGAAAGAAGATAATGTTATATCCTTTAAAAATTTTTTGTGATTATTTTCAGGGTTCTCCAACCTTTCGTCTTAGGTACTCTCTTTTTTTTTAATCACTATAATAACCTATTAAAATATTTTAGCAAAAAATATTGAACAATGTGATCAAAAATTCTGAGGAGCTTATGTAAACTTTGGATTGAACAACTTTTTCTTTTTTTTTTTTTTCTTTCACAATGTCGCTACAGTTTATTAAGTGCCCAGAATTTTCTGGACATGATAACAAGCATGTTACTGTATCAACTAATGAACCCTCACTATACCCTGTGAGATGAATATCAAAGTTGTCATTGCTCAGGTTAAATAATAATACCTTAGGCTCCGAGAGGTAAAAATCACTTGCTCAAAGTTACACAGCAAATCAAGACTGGAGACCAGGCCTGTGTAATTTCAAAGACATAACATATATCACTCTCTGTACCTGTAACCTGTGGTTACATTTCTCTAATTGCACATAACAGTACAACATAAAATACAGATGATGATGAAAATGACAATGACGATGATGATGATGATGATGATGACAAATATTAGGAATCCCAAAATGAATAAGGTTGAACAAAGCATGGAAGACAGTCTCACCAGATTAGTTTCCAAAATGTGACTAAATGGATTTGAGAATGTGTACACGTGAAAAAACTCTTATCTGTTTATATTTTGCTGTTCATAATAAATTAATTTGAAACCCATTAATAGGGTAAGTGAGGTGATCATCACCCTGAATCATATTTCCTAATTCTATTCTTTCCATGGTAATTGTAAAATCCACAGGCTTAGTGATGGGGTGGGGGGGGAATAAAAAACGGAAAAAAAAAAAAAAAGAATGTCCCCTGCAGCTGTAGCTGACTTTCTGGCAGACTGGGAAAGCAACTGTGCTGGCAGCTTCACCAGGCATCTGGGGCTGTGGGTGAATTAGTCTGAGTACTGACCTTCTCAATGGCCTATAAATACTGCATCCGCCTTGCTCCATGACAAAGGGAATTTAACTCTTTCTAGGATTATGATTAGAGGTTATTAGGAAATCCTCTCTAAATTAATCAATGCAATCTTTATTGAATGACATACTTACAAAGGAAATAACAAGTGTTCTGATTCTACAAGAGCAAACTCTATTTGATTGGATGAGCTACAACTTGTGCAAACTGGTTTCATGAAGAGCTACTTCATGATTTGAGGCCCTTCAGTTCTCCTTATCTTTAAGAGGCACACCTTTCAATCATCCAACAAAGATGAAAGAAAAAAAATGTATCGATCCTTATAGACACCAAAAAGCATTTCACCACTTTATATTTTAAAGTCTAGCAGTCCTGTGTGGAAATTATTTCTTAATTATGTCTAAAATACCCTTGGAGTAAAGACATTAAGACATTACCTTTGTTTTGAGTATATATATATATACATATATATACTCTATATATATATGTATATATATATATACTCAATTTTATATATATACATGTATATATATATATATATATATATATAATTTGTTTTTGGCACTTAGTGTAAAAGTAACTTCACTTAGTGAAGTCTATTCCTGGAATCACCGAGTGTTTATGCTGCCTTTAAGACTGACAATTTCTAATAGCTTAAGATTTTTCTTGGAAGTGTTTTACAAAATGAATATTTCTTCAGTGATCCCTCTTCTAGTTATTCATGTCTTTTCTTACAGAAAATAGGGTGAAGACTCATAAATGCAATGAATTAGCTATTCATACACACTCATTTTTAAAACAAATGGAATAATATAATAATCACATTTATAGGTTATATACTTATGTATCCATAATATGCCCATATTTGAATATATGTGCATACACACATAATACCCATGCATTTTTAAAACATGCTTTGAGTATCAGTAGAATTTTATAAACCAGTAAATTTGTTTCATTATTTTATAACACTTTTGTCTAATTAAAACTTCTCATTTAATGATAAAGACATAATCGTATCCTAACCTTTGCAAAGTATATTCACTTATTTCATCTGCTGAACTGGAGTCAGTCTTCAAGTTGAAAGAGACCTTGGAGATGATCCAAGTCTAACACCCTCTGAGTAAGTGACCTCTAGACAGATGAGCTGGTTCCCCCAGTGATGGAGACAGCCACTGGCACAGTCATCATCAGAACTCTAATTCCTGATGCCCTATCCCCTGTCCCTTCCATTTACACTATACTGCCTCTGAAATAAGATTTAAATAGGGTTGAAATGAGATCATATTTAAATCTAAAGTACAGCAGAGCTTATTTTAAACTTTCATCCAATTTTGCTATAACAGGTTTCTTATGCAGAATTTCCCCTATGGCCTGTTATGATCTTTGGTTTAATTTATTAATTTATTTATTTATATTTATTTTTTCACATAATGAAGTTATAATTCCATGGCTTCAGACAAATTTCTGATAAAGAACACACACACACACACACACACACACACACACACACATCCTGAATTATATAGCAGCAATAAGAAACAGCTAACATAGCAAATATATTAATAGTTTGTAAAATGTTCTTATGGCATTTCAGCAAGTGAATTCCCCTACTCAATTTTCCTTTATTGTTTTCAATGAACAACAGCAGTATTGTGCTTTATTTCAAGCCTAATGCAATACTCACTGCTACAAATGTTCTCAAATAACAGTCTACAATCAAATATGGGCATGATGTGTCTAAAAAAAGGACTTAAAGAACTCTACTAAATCATAACGAATATTAAGTAGTTATATTTTATACAAGCGTTAATTTGGTTTCTGTTCACTATAGGAAGTTACTCAAAATGTCAAGTCTTTTATTTAACAAAAATTAATCAAGTGCATCATATTCATTCATATACAAAAATTTATTGAACAACTGTGTACCAGACAATTTTCTAGAAGTAGAAGATAAAACCAATAAACGGTATGCCTGCACTCACAGAGTTTAGTGTCTGTAGAGAAAAGGAAGAAAATACAAACAAGTTATCAAGGCAAGAAGATAACTTCTGATAGTGATACTGTCTTAGATAACGTCAGGGGGTCTACTTTAGATTATTAGCACATTTAGATCAATTTCTTGATATTATATTACATTTTTCATTTCTAAATGCTTGTCACATCGCTCTGATTTAAACTATATGTTTTTGTTTGTTTAACTGAAAGAAGACAAACTTTTTTGCAAGTCCCTTCATTCTCTTTCAAAAGTTTTTAAATATACTTTTAGACTTTTAGATAAGGAAGGTGGCTCCCTAACATGCCAAGTTGGCCCCAATTTTAAAGATTTTAGTTTCAAACCAGCAATGTTTCCTTCGAAATACCTGCTGATTGACATACCAGGAATTAAATGTAGCAACTACTTTTGTAAGTTTTGTTTTGAAATCAATATCTCATGAAAATAAATCAATGATTAAACCATTGCTCTGTTTTAAGAACTGTTCTGTTGTATTGTTTTTCCCAGGTGAACTCTAACCACTTGTAGCCAGAATAAGACACTTTTTGAAAAGTTGACAATTTATAAATTGCAAGGCCACAATAAGAATAGCTTCTCCTGGGACTGACATGCAAAAGACAAGTCCTTCCTAATTATTGTACTCCATCACTTCCACTCATATTAATGCCAAGATAGGAAGACAAGAGTACTAATTTTAAGACAAATTAGAACCTGACACAATCAAACCAAATAGGGAGATATATTTAGAAAGGTTTCAGTTTGTTATAAGGTGTATATGACAGTACATTAAGTGTGTGGTAAGCTATTTCCCCCAAAGGTTATTCGTTGTGTTATTTTTGGTCAAATGTGGGTTAATATCAATTATACCTGTGTGTTATAGTGTTATAATTTTTCATCAACGTGCTGTCCCACTACAATTACGTTCTGAACATGCTGCAACAAAGATCATCCAAAATGTTTATTTCTATTCTAATCTTTATCTATTAATACATGTACGATGTCTTACATGCACTGGGTCCATCAGAACTTGATTTATTGATATCAACTAAAAAACTTCTATCAAGCCTTATTTGGAGATTCAATTTCCTAAAATTTATATCAAGCCTTATTTGGAGATTCCATTTTTTTATCAATTTAATAAAGAAAAAAACCACATACTTAATGCTAGAAAAGAGCTACATCTATCCTCTCTATTATACTGTTGTTTTTATTTCCTAATTATAATCAGTCCCTTTGCTTACTTTTTCACCTATTCTGCTATCAAACTCTGATCTCAAAAGAAATCCAGAAATCCCTTACTTATTCTTGTTGTTTTTCTTTAGTCTACCTTTTAAAGTGAAAAACACCTTTACATCCATGAGATATAAATCTTTCATCACTGATAAAACAAGGCAAGATGAAAATGAACCTCTACAGAAGTTTCCAAAGGAGCATTTGGAAAGATAAGATGAAGCTGTTGGGAAAAAAAATGACATGCCAAGTAATCTGTTTGCTGCCACTGATTACTAACAGTCAATGCCTTCTGCTACACTGCCTGAGATTAATCGTCATCAAAAATAATTGTGAAGAAAGCCTCTTTCATTTTAATACTAGATCTCCAAGAAATAAATAATTACGAAAAACACATAAAGTAGTTTTGGTGTTAATTCTGAAGCCTCAGTCTAAGCAGAAAACATAGTGCCAGATATGTGTTTTTTCAGTCTCTTCCCTTCTAAATTTACTTCTAAAATAATAAGCAGTCCCCAGAGTTACAATGTCAGTTTTGGTATTTTTGAAGAAAATAAAGAAAGAAAATAAAATAAACTGTAGACTTCCTATATTCTGGAAGGGAAATAATTTTGAAATATATTCATTCACGATCCAGATATTTTTAACCAAATATGCCTTCCTTAAAGTGTGGTGTATTTTAAAAACAGGCTAACTGAAAAGCTTTGGTCCTGATGTCATGTAACTTTCCACATGTAAATCTATTATCTAATATATTAAAGTTGACTTTTTTTTTAATTAGTATTGCTGCCAAAATGTCAACTTTCAAAAAGAAGATCATTCATTATCATAAATGCACTGTGTATTTTTGAACATGTAGACACAGCAGATTTATGAGTGCCTTTCATAACTTATTTGTCTAGTCCAAGCTTTACTTTCATAAAGTAAAAAAAGTGTCTAAAAGCTAGAAAGTATTTTTCATAAAGTGTCTAAAAGCTAGAAAGTATTTTTGCAATACAAATAATTAAAACCCAAAACATAAATACTGACTTTTCATGTAATCTTATAATCTTTATTTATCATTAGGTTTCTTCACATTTTAAGGTTATGGCAGTATAAAATGAGAGGTACCTATTCCTTCTTAGGAAAATTTTCATTTGATAGAAAATGAAGGGATTTCTTGTGAATGAATAATCCCAATTCTCTTACACAGTACCCCAATTCAGAACTCTGACAAGTGTTTAATCACTGGTATTCATTCTAATACTTGTGACATCCATTTTATTTTAAGAGGCCAGAAGCCAGATGTGAGCAAAGAAGTCTAGCAGCACTTCCACTTAGGCTTATTAGTCTAGAAGATGTTCATCTCAGAGATTATCTCTTTGCATTGTAAGATAACATGCCATGGAAACATTCTGAAAGTCCGTATTGATTCTGTCTTCCACAGATAAAAGATTTGTGAGATAACAGAAAACGTAAAGAGTTTTCTACTTAACATTCACTTTTCTATTGAGGTAAAACATAATGTTTTATAATGCAAATAGCAGCAAGGATGGTTTATTATATCAGATAAAGAATACAAACTATTTTTGTCCTCATTCAAAAGGATAGGATTGAAGGGACATGAGTATAACTCTTTGTACTTCATCCTTATTTCATATACAGAGTTTCCTTAAAGAATAAGTTTTATGGTATATTCTTCTCCAAAGGTATTATAAAATCATTAAGAAACATAACTTATAGTCGTTTGTATATAACACAAGATGACTTTGACAGAAAAAAATGCAATCCTTTTATGTTTTCTCTTATCTACAATCCTTAATTCTAAAGGTATCTGAAAGAAACTATATTTCTTACCAAGAAAATATATCTCAGAGATACCAGTGTACTAAATATACATATACAGTGAACTAATTTTGTTATTATTTAGTTTGAAATGAGTGTGTTATTTATGTCAGACTATTGCATACCACCAAGATCACTGGAAGGCACAATTAACTTAATGATATCCTGAAACATGAAATGACTAACTGACAACCTAATTGAGGTCACTTTTCTTACAGAGAAGTAAATTAAACAAACAATTTTGTTTTCAAGAAAAAGTTTCTCATTTCTTTGTTTAAAGGTTTTACTCATTTTTTAATAATTCAAATAATAAAAATGTTGGCTTATATATTCTGTGGCATTTTTATATTAAATCAACTCAAACTGTACAAAAATTACAACACTTTAAACTCTGACTCAGTTAATAGTAAGAGTTTGGCAAATAGCCAAGAACAAAGGTTTTAAAACATATGATAAAGAAATGAAGAACAATGTAAATTGTGATATAGCTTACTGCTTAGGAAGAAGGTTGTTTATTTTTTTATGCTGTTAGAAAATACTGCTGAAATCAAAGATCCAAGATCAATATTAACTTTGTTAATAAAAAGAAACACCACTAGGAGACCAAAACTGTATCTTTCCTAATGCACCTACTGTATGAAAGTGTTTAATGAATCGAGAACAGGACCAAAGAAGTCACTGAGACACAAAGATGACAGAACAGCACCACCTAGTTCCCTTTGCAAAAGTTTCCAAATATGTACGCATCTCTGTCTTACTTTGGAAAACTGAATATATTTTCAAAATAAGTCACTTAGTATAAAACTACACTCTTGCAAATTATCACTTGCAACATAGCATTTACTTGAATTGCTTTAATTTTAAAGCTTCTTTCAAAATAAAAAGAGAGCAAAATTAAAGATAATGATTTAGCTGAGGTTTTTCTAGCTCTGCATTGTACTGTTGTATGTAATCCAGATAAATAAGTCTCTAAATAGAGTAACTATACATGCTAGCCCACCAGCATTATGATTTCCAAAGTATATATCAGGGTCTTTTTGTTTTTGTTTTTGTTTTTGTTTTGTTTTGATTTGTTTTGTTTTACTCTAACTACTACAAGATATATATCACCTACTCCAGGGACACCACTAACCAATAAATAATATTCAAAAGTGCCACACTATCTACTAAAAACATGACATCATTTGCATGTTGAGGTCATCACTTAAAGTTAAATACTAAAAGAAGTAATATAAAGACCGTAAGAATATTTGCAGCCTGCTCATGATTTGGTATTTTCTCTCTAGCATTTTATGTAATTGTATACAAAATTTACTTTATTTTAAAAGTGTTTAAATGGATTCTCATCTATTCTCTAGCCTTGTTTACCAGATGATTCATATTTCAATCACATTCAGAGCAGACTGAGCAGGAAGCTTTCAGAGACAACAGTGAAACAGCACTCTCAAGGAGCCGTTTCATACAGTACGTAGTACAGGTTTTAATCAGGTGCAATGCATTATAATATCGGCAAGGGACGGAGTTTTAATATATATGACAGTGTACAAGGAGCATTGTTTCTAGATAGGACACTTTAAAAATGTTTTCCCTGAGGCATGAGCAGCTCTTTAAATGACTGTCGCTGGTACCATCAGAATTGCTCAAGCAGAACTTCAGCTCTGAAAAACTAAATATTGTTGCTTGTTATATAGAGCCTTCTCACAGACCTCTTCTCCCCTACATTCCCTCTGCTGACCTGGTCATCTACCGTTCTGGCCCACTGAGCTTTTATGAAATTAAATGAATCATCCTCTTGAACAAATCAGTTAGAATAGAGCATGCTTGAATATTTCTTGTTCACTTGTCAGTTTCTTTCAAGTTGTATTAATAAAAAAAAGAAAGAAAGAAAGTGGCATCATACTGAGAATGTTTTCAGGATAAATGTCTGGAGGAAATGAGAGCTCTTTAATCCAACCTTAAATAAAAAAATCTTAAAAGCCCAGTGAGGTTTATAATATTGTTGTTAAACCACTGATTTCATACTGTCACTGACATTATCCACATTCTGTTTCTTTGAGAATATATTACCATAAAAATTGAATTTTTATTTCAGAAAAAAAAAATTAAGCCATTACATATTTTGATTTGTTTTTTCTGTGTCTCAGACACTACTAGTCTATAAGCTCCATAAGGGCAGAAACTGTTTCCATGTCGTTCACTTGTATATCTGCCACATACAAATGCTCTTCAAATAGATATTTGTTGAAAAATGAATCAAGGTATACTTAAGAAAACCAAAGGCTACGAGAATAAAATTATTGTAAAAATGCATAGAAAAACAAAATTGAACATAAAATTGAAACACTGAACTCATTCCATTCACAATAATAAAAATTACTAACACAGCAACAATTTACTAATTTTTAAAGTTGATCTATGGATACAAATTCATGAGAAAACAATGGATGACCCAAACTGAGGCTGATGGCTACAGAATTAATTTATAAAACTCACTGACAGCAAAAGAAAGCTTGGAAATGTATACTGCCATATGTATCAGACTAAAAATCTCTGTACATGTGTAAAAATTTTAAATACTGAATAATGCAAAACTAGAAATAAAAAAATAATAAATTTTAGTAAAATACATTTCAAGAGTTAACCCACAGTTAATGTTATAAAACACTGTTAGGTGGAAAGTAAAAAGAAAAATGCCATTTCTACAGTTTGCAATCATCCACAAGACCCTTCCACAACACAAAAAAAATGGATCTGGTTCCACTCTCTCAATCTGCAGGTGAAGAAACTAAGCTGCAAGAGAAATACACTGCTGAAAGTGTCTAAAACAATGGCAAGGTTTAGATAAGAATTTAGGTCCCCTAAATCCTACCATGTGTCTTGCTGCAGCTGCTGCAGGGCACTTCCAAAAATCCAAGCCTGAATCAGCCCAATGGCATCACCTCCCTCTACAGAATAGATAACTCTTACTACAAAATATAAGACTCAGTAGGCCAGCCTCACTACCACGTCCATACTCACTGTAGACTGGCATGGCGGCTGCTTGTGTTCTGCTGAAGGACCAGTCGTATCTACGTATTCCTGACTCTTCTATCATGAGTCACTCACATTCTTCATCTTGGTACACTGAGATGATGCAAAGTTCTTAGGAGGACATATTCCTAATACCTGATAAAATTTACCATTATCTGATAGTAAGACTATCATTAAAAGATAAAAAGATCATTAGTTTTCCCAACCTGTCCATACCCATCCACCAAACAGAGTTGTTGTGTTACAAAATGGGCTTTTATATTGCCATAGCCCTCAAAAATAACCTGTTCTGCTTTGCTGGTAGTCGGTAATTGTACAGTCAATAAAACTGGGTAAAGCAAAATAAAAATTGAAAGTAAATCCGACTTTAATAACTTCTACCAGACTTCTAAAAAAACTATGAACTTATTCTCTACCAATACCTTTATCTTAGCTATACCATGTAAGTGAAAAGATATAGAGAATTGAAGTTTCACAACACTTTTAGTCTTACCTCACCCATAGCATTTCTATATTAAGAAAGAAAGAGGAAGGGAGGGAGGGAGGGAGGAAAAGAGGGAGGCAAGGAGAGAAAGGAAGAAAGAAGGAAGAAAGACAACGAGCCTATATGAAACTATCCTCTATAAATTGTACTTGACCTTTAAAAATATGTTTCTAAATATTATTGAACACAACTTCTTCTTCATGCCAGTTAGCATCAAATCCTTCTATAAAGACAGTACACTTAATACAATATTCTTTTGAATATTGTGGGTATCATTTTTAATACGATGACTCGGGACAAGAATGTTGGTCTCATATGCTGTAGCATTTAAAGTAACAGATAAAGGCCCTTTCTTCTTATATCAAACTGAAAATTCCACTTCTGAGTGGGTAATTATGACTAAAAATGTTGAGAAATATGAAGGTATAACTTTTTCACTCAGATATCATGTGGTTACACATAAAATATTAAAATATGTCATTTCTAATCACAGACTTATAGGAATATTCTCAACATTATGAATAAAATGTAGTAGCATATTAATATTATTTTTCATCAAAACAGTGTCATAGTTAACAAAAATTGCTTCCCAAACTGTCTTCCCTTTATTCACTGGGCCCTGGAAAGTTGCTCAGCAAGGGTTGAACTGAAGCCACTTTAAAGAAAGAAGTTACTCTTCTGTGGCTGTTGCATCACACCCACAGGTTTTAACATAAAGCAAGGCATTAGGTATTCAGAGAAGCTATGGGAGAATATCCTTCTTAAGATCAACTCCATAAAGTGGGAATGACTCTTAGTCACATGAATTCTAATCTACTTTGGGTATTTACTTACTGAATGTGTATTTCAACATGAGGATGGCAGTGATTTCAGCACCTGGTGTCTGGCAGATCTTAAATTAACCAAGTTATAATAATATCTTTTCAAATGCCCAGAGTCATGAAATAGTCAAAAATCTAAAAGACATCAGGGAAATTGATTTTTAAAATTTGAAGGCAAATAAAATGTCATTTAAGGAAGGAAAGCTACATTTCACTGGTAATTTTTTAGGGAAAAAAAGTATTCTTAAAACACTTCAAGTGGAAATAGTCACTACAAAATGTAGAAAGCCTTTTCTCCACTGGCATTCAGATCCCAGTAATTATATTTAAATTCTCTTCAAAAGCAGTTCATATTCCCATCCTACCTCCAACTGTCTTTTAAAACGCAAAAAAGGAAGTAAGTCAAATTCAGCCATAGCAAACATGGGTCCTCAATTACAGAGGTTTGAGTAAGCATTTATATATATAAATGCTTTATATATTTATATAACAATGTTTAGGATTTTCTTTAAAAGGCCTTTTAAATAAAACGGATGGAATCCCTCCCCCAGTTAAACTGAGAAGAGACGAATGTATGCTGAACCTTTATTTCAGAGACTACCCAGAAAACCTTTACTCTATAGCTTGGCAATAACAAAAGCAGGTCAGTCCACAGTGATAATCTGGCAGATCAAGGTCAGTTTGTAATTCTTCTTTGTATATACCTTTATCCAGAAACACCAGCTACTCTAAATAGAACAGTAAGATGATTTGGCTTCATGTTTACCCAAAGTCATCATCAGGAATATTTTTGAGGGCAGGCATAGATATTTTTAGTAAGTAGGAAAACAACAACAAAAAAGGGGGGTTACAATGCGCAGAGAAACTGGAGAGATGCAATGCTATCAGACAATGTTTTCAGTGCAAATTTGAACTGACTACCCTAAGTGAAAGCACGATTCTACACTGCTGTGAATTATGTTGTTATTCTAAGCTGCTTGTGTTTCTTAGTATCCATTTTTGTCTTCTTTCTGTACATTACATACAAATGAACATTTATTGCAAATATTTATTCAGTTCTGAATACTGTATTGACATTTTGGCAGTAATAACATAAATACTTAAATATTATTTGGATCCAATTAAAGAGATGTGTCAAGAGTAAATGGATTGGAGGAGAACTAATCTATCAGTGGAATGAAAACACCGAAAAAAAGACAAAGACCAGACATTCGATTAGGCACTTGAAATAAAGTGAAGACTAAGACCTGTACTCTAGGGGCTTCTAGTCCATGAGAAGAGACAGATAGGTAAACGCCTAACGTTCCAAATGCTATCATAAAAATATACGAAGAGGTTATGTAGATCATAGCACAAACAAAATAAAATGCTTAGTACTCTCATGAACTAAGAAGACATAAATGCTTAAAATAATCAATAAAGAGCAGATGGCATTCTTTTGTTGACTAAAACAAATACATCAGATTCTGGTCAAAAATTCTCATAATGAAAAACTTCTGTGGGTTCCTGGACACTACTATTTTTTTAAGCTAACATTAATAATAATATGGCTTCAAAAGAATGCAGTTGTATAAAATGATAAGGCAAAAAAATCAGTGAAAATTGTTAGTATATCAAATTACGAAAGGCTTTTTGTTGCAATAGTCATAAATAAAAGAAAAAAATAGCAGCTGTATCTACTAAACTCAATTTTCTTTTGATATACAGAGGAATACAAGTAAGTCAATGGGTACAGTTAATAGAAATATATTCTCAAACTGCAGTGTAGGAAAATATCCTCCTTATAAATGGTGATATGCACTAAATGAGGCAATTCTTGTAGCTATCCCTTCAAAAAATGAAGTTCCTGTTAAAAAAAAAAAAAAGGTATTTTTTCTCTCTCTCTCTCTCTCCCTCCCTATCTCTCCCTTTCTCTCCCCCTCTCTCTCTCTCTCTCTCTGGACACGGTGCTCATGATTGAGTTCAATGTTTCTATATACTTTTCACAGTTGTCCAAATTGCATCGAAATCAAAAACTGAAAATATAATGTCTCAAATTTAGCAATGCACTGACATTTGGCAGCCCATGGAGACTGCAGGCAATTAATAGGATCTAAAACTATAGCCTCAAATAGTAACCAGCGTAACTATGAGATCCCACATAGCAAGATGTGTTAGTGGACTAGTTAAGGAATAGAGTATTGATTTAGGAACAGTTTCTGATTCTTCTTTTTGTTTGAGAGAGTGAAAGGAACAATCCCTATTCAGGATAAGGGATACACATTTTCACTCATTATGGTATTTCATTCCCAGAGCAAAGAACTGTTTAGAAATAACAGATACTGTGTTATGTATCACAATGGGGAATTTCATCTGCCTTGGCAGAGTAACTAGTAAGTGTAGAATGTGAGGAACTGCTTGCTATACTGGAGTCATAGATATATAATTGCCTTCAGAAACATCCTTCTCTGAATACCACCTACACATTAATACATGACAGTGAATTTACAGCCAGACCCCTGTTCTATCCCACATGATCCCTGAAAAGGCTTTGAAAGGAGGACACGTGCATAATTAAGGCACACTGAATATCACAGTACATGTAACAAACTAGAGTATTATGAATCCTTAGGGGAACCTCATAGAACTAATACATTTTCTAAAGAAAGCTGCACATGAGTAGAGAGAGCCTAAAATGCTAATTAGATCCTCTCAGTGAAAGCTATAGAAAACTTGATTCTTGAATCCTGAAGTTGGGCACAGAATGGCACATTTGTATACAGAAAGACTGAAGAGGGGGAAAAAAGATTGACATCAAAGGCCCTCAATAGATGTTTTACACAAGTTGTGAGAAAATAAATGAAGTAAAATACAAAATATAACCGTGAGAGAATTCCAAACCTCCTGAAAGGGTTAAGTATAAGAACTGATTTCGTATTAGAAAGGGATTATGTAACAACAGAGGGAAATACTCAGCCTAGCATATGCTAATTTAGTAGGCTTTGCCAGGGTTTTCTCTGTGTGTTTGGCTGACTGTCTCACATTCCTTCCCTCCTCTTTTTGCTATTTTTGTTGAGACTCAGAAGGTTGAACGCACACAAAAATGCAATAATAACAGTAACAAACACAAGTAAAAGCACATTGTACGTGTTTTATCTTTACTAAAACATCACTGTATGGGCCTTGGAGGGGTGAAAGGACAAACAACCAATCTGTATGTATTCAGTATATAAATTTTAGCTGAACACCCTTTAAGGAGTCTTCCCTCCCCGTTAATTTATTTTAATGAGTCTTTCAGATTGGTAGCATGGTCAGGAATGGGGGAAATACTATATTCCTGGAGAGTGTAAAGGAAGCCAAGTTACTGTTCAGACTTCAGCACATAAAATAGATAGCAGTAAGGGAATGACAATTAAATAAGAAGCTTATTGAACATTTTCTATTTTGCTTTTAAATACAAATATTCTAATTATAACTCACTGCAACCTAAGTGTACTACTTAAGATTAAAAAGCAGAGGACATATAAGGCATGAGAATGAACGAAAGTTATAGGTATCATGTACAATTTCCCCAGAGGAAAGGAGTTACAGGACAAGCTAATCTAAAACATGAATTTATTAAGAAAGTCAAAACACATTTTATACACTGTACATTTCAGTCCTTGAGGTTTGTTTAAGTAAGCGTGATGGAAGACACTTGCATTTTTAAATGCACACAATTTTAGCAAAGATGCTAAAAATATTTCTTTACAAGAACAAATTAATTGGCTGTATAGATTATGCCAAATCAATATAGCAGCTATACCCTTAGCAGTCGGCAGCACATTCGTGTCAGGAAAGGTGCTTTCTCACTCTGTTCCCAAAGAAGACTTCAGATAAACAATGCACAGTTACTGTGGATAAACCATCCTCAAACGCATAAAATTATTAGGAAGTAATTTGACCTATAAAAGGACTTATGTTTTTTTATGTGAAATTATTTGAACACACCTAGCTTTAGGATTTTAGGTTCCTCAAAGTAAAGGAATGCTTGTTTTTCTTTCTAAACAATCCCTAATGATGTCAACATCTTGCCTCCAGAAAAATTGTTTAACTATGACTAACCAGGGGCTCCCCCTTCAGCATTCAAAGGGCTGAAAGATAATTTAAATATTCAAGTGAAAACTATTTGCTGACTCAGAAAGTGTTATTATCCCCATGTTGAATAATGGCTGTCTTAATATTTACTTCAAAGTCCTCTAAAATAGAATGTGAATAATTAATGGACAGTTCCCTCCCTGGCAGATCTCCTTACAACCTCAGCCCTGTGCCTATTCACTCAGCAATAGATTCTCATCAGTCAGTTTCATAAGCACAAAAGAAAGTCCAGAATAAACGCTCAGCTTTATTGCAAATTCAGAAATTGTAAACCTTGCCTGTGTGTTTTTTAAGTGGAAATTTTAATCATTGTTACAGCCCAGGAACATTTATTTAAATTTTTTTTTAACCTTCATAAAAAGGGTAAAAGAGTGCAAACGAAATAATTTCTTGCTTTTACTTACATTTCATCCCTGAGCGCCCCAAACTCTGATTACTTACAAAATTATAAACATATCTTTCAGTCCTAAAAATAACTGTACACCTTAAACTTGTATATATGTGCATAGAGATAAATGATTGAGGAATATTTCCTTTCTCAATAATTACATCTCTGATTTTTGCGTTAATATTTAACTGATACCTAATTTAGCAGAATATTCACTTTACTAATTTTTAAATATACTACATATTTCCAAGATGAAAACGATTTCATCTCTGATTAAAGAAACCCACTGAACACATTAACAGGACCAACTGGGCTCATTCCTTGAATAAAAACCTATATGTTCATAATATGTTGAATTATTTTGTATGGTAGCAAATGGAATCAAAATAAACAAAGCTACATTAGTTACTGTTATCAGATAGGCTTCCATAATAGGCTATCTATAAAACTTGGTCCACAACTCTTTTATCAAGGAACCTATTTTAATACTTTTGTTTGTGTGATAAACAATATTGTTCATGGAAGAAACAGTCTCTGATTTGACATTAACACAAATTCTATTTTATGACACTAAATAAACTATGTGCACATACACTGAATAGTTAATCTCTGTTTCTTTTAAAACTACTGCATTCTCATAATACAGGAAATGCTCTCATAAGAAAACAACCAAGGAACTGACTCTTCACTCACTAAAGGGAAGGATAATAGAGTATTTCCCAGCTCCACATTTATTAGGTCCAACACATGTAAACAACTGCACAGAAATCTTATTTTAACTTCACTATTTATCTTCATTAAACTGACCCATGTTCCCTGATAGCGTGCATGAAAAATACTCATTTCACCATTCATTTGATAAAAACATTGATAATTTTATTAGGATTTATTTATGACATTAACCTCTAAAATATGTGTTCTCTCTTTTGCTTTGTTATGAGCTCACGTGATCGGAAATCCTCTCTGGATAACTCCTGGTTCTAAAAATCTGAAGGATGGTTCAGGTCCACTACAAGCTTTGAAAAGACTTCCCATTTCACTCATGCCACATGACTGCTTTCCTCTGTTTTCAAAGCGCATTAGGCCTGAGATGCCATTTGCATCATCACACAGCAGGGGGCTTCAGCTGCCACAGCTCTAGGTTCATCTTCACCCACCTCTTCACACAAGGAATTTGCAGAAAATTCCCTTTTTTTTTTTTTTTTGGATGCTACAAAACTGCACTCCAAAAATGCTTGACATTTTCAAATAAAACCTTGGCAATGAACTTGTCCTTTGTAAATATTTTAGGCTAAATCAGTACATTTAAATCATGCCGTTCTTTTTTTCATGGAATAAATTTGTGATCCAATCTAATGCAAAATATCCGGGATTTTTAATTAAAGAAAAAAACAGGTAGGGAAACTTCATATTAAGAACAGCTCATCAGATTGCGTTCAATTAAAGATTTATATCAAGAGCTGTTGCTATACTTTTCTACAGGAAAACTGTTTCCTAAACTAATATAACCTACAAAACATTAAAACTAACTCTTAATTACATTATTTAACAAAACATGAGTGCTGATATGACATTATAGAGAGAAGGGACCACCTAACTCATCAGAATTAATTAGGATAGACCTATTATTCAATGCAACACAATTTATTATGCATCTACTAAATATGGAAAAAAGAAGACTGCACAGATAAGGAAGGCACACGGCTTGCCCGCAAGAAGCTTAAGTTCAATAATCATTTTGGCACTAGAGCTGATTTAGGGGGTAAACAAACTAACATCTTCCAGTTCTACAAAGCGCTCTGACTTCAGCTTTTGAGTCCTGCTTCCTTGGTTTATGATTTCCCTTCTGGATGCCTCCTCAACCTACTCACCCAGCTGCTATACAATGGGGTGATTTTGCCAAGGAGGTTTGACAAAGTCCATTAAAAGGACGGTTCTTCCTCAATAAATTTCATAGAACGCATGTCAACATGATCAAATAAATCATCAATATAATAGGTCTATGTTATTTTATTAATGTACCCAAAGTCCTTCATAACAAATAAATCTTACTTGTCTCAATCATCTGATACCCCCGTGGACTCCTTATTTTAAAAAGACAATTCATATAATTTGGTATTGATTTTAGGCCACTTTAAAATGCATGCTTAGGATATCTTCCAACATTTTTGCACTTCCTTTTGCACTTTAAGTGATTTAAGCAATTTTTTTGTTTAAGAAAAATGACATTATCTCACTATTTAAATATGGGGCAAATAATTTTCAAGTATCTTATCTTCTAGTGCAGAAGGCAGGAAGAGGCCAACTCAGCTCATGATTACCTTTGTCATATTACGGTTCCAGAGTTCTAATCATTGTAGAAATGGGGAAAAGAAAATAAAGCGTCCATATCTTAATACAAAGTTAGCCCAGAAACTCTTCACATTTGCAGGAGATTTTCTTAACTACTAAATGTCTGGTGTTTGACTGTTTAAGTTATAGTCATTGGCTCTTATATACAGACTCTACTTTTCAAAGTTCCATTTGTTAATCAAAAAAGGGAGGAGTGAGTTATATGCCAAGAACTGCATTCTGCATAACAAATGAGCTTGATAAGACTAAGGTTATTAAATGTAGAGGTAAAAGAGTGGGAGAAAGATGCTTTTAGGAAGTATTAAGTTATTGGTATGTTATTAAATATACATAAGCGCATTTTGTATTATGTTTTCAAAAATATATAAGGAGGGGATTTGTGATACATACTGAGGCAAGTAATATGTATGTCCAATTGATCTTTAATCTGAAAATCTTATTTCTAAATACAACAAATAATTTACCAGAATGTTCCATGGCAAAGCAAAAAATACTAAAGTACCAGCATTGATGTTGGGTGTGTTTCTGTGTAAGGCAAACCTCTAAAAAAGAAATAAAGTTCTCTACAAAGATTAGGGTCTATGTATGACTATTTTCTGGTTAGATTTTGCCCTTCTCATATTTGTACTTTCTAGGACCGTTTCCTTCTAACCAAGACAGTCTTCATCTTTGCAGTGCCTCCTCAGGCATGGAAAGGGACACAGCTTCAGCCAGGATTAGCAACTGAACTGGATCTACTCCACAGCCAAGAGATGTCTTAGTTACAGGTGGCAAGCTTTTGCACTCTCAGTCTAAAGAAATTTGTTTCTCTAAAATATCACTTCCTCTTACCCCCGATTTTTCCTCTATGATGAAGGAAAAAAAAAAAAAAGAAAGGATGCTTGCTAGCTTAACACTGAAACAAATTTATCTAAGTAGTCTAATACCAAGTTATACTTTGGTCAGAAACATATTTATTGTCTATCTAACTATTCATTTCATAAAGACCCATTGGGCATGAATTGGTAGATGTTGTAGAATAAAACTATTCAAGCCTTCTTCCTCTTCTTCTTCTTTTTATTTATTTATTTTTTTAATTTTTTTTTATCATTGACTTAATTCTCACTATTGGTTTATCACTCTTCATATTAACAAGCCAAAAGATTGATTTTTGCTTCTCAGAAAATATTTTTTAAATGACGACATATAAACCACAATGAAAACACAGAGCTGTTCAAATGAGTCAAATGTTCATTTTATACAAGTCTTGTATAAAATAATGCAAAAAAGGAATAATACAAAAGATAAGTAAATTGATTAGTATTACTTATGTGACCAGATACCATTATAGTGCTGATAAAGCTAAAAATAAGAAGCTGCAGACAGCCTATAGTATTTGCCTAGTCATAACTACTAGCAGGCAGAGCAGACTCCCCCTAGCCAAAATCAGTGGCTCACTTGTTCCCCCCCACTATCTTTCCTTCTCTGCCCATAAAAGGAAAGACCTGTCAAGTATTTAATCTGTGTCCAGAAAATAAAGCTTTCATTTTACAACCTAACCAAGTCCTAATAAAACAGTAGGGTGATGGGAGAAACATAAACCTGAACCCTGAAGCAATGTTTTCAGCCAAGACAGACAAGGAAGGCATGAGCAATTTGTTTGAGCAGAAACTGACAATATCAACAAAGTGTGAAGTGTCTGTGAAGCAGTGTTTGATAAATGTGAGGCAGCCATAAACATGAGAAGACAATCCAGTGGTGTTTTGCGCCCCCTCCCCGTTCTAACGCTTTTTTTTTTCTTTAAATCCTCTCTTTTGGTGTATTAATATGACCTGATCTAAGATGCTCCTAAGTACACAGATATCATCAGGCTGGTGCTCTTTCCCTGCTTGCTCTACCGGACACTTCTGTATTTGGACCTGATGCTAGTGGGGCTGCTGGTTGCAGTGGTGCATTTACTCTGGCATACCCACACCCTTCCACCACCACCCCCAACCTGCTGTGAAAGCAGCACTGTCTTAATCATTGGTTTACATACTTAATAGGAGAGACCCATGCCCTTAATAAAAAGAGAATGCAGCTTATGGAATCTCTCCAGGTAGAGAAAGAGTAAATCCTCCTCCAGGCTGAGAGAGGCACCAGCACACAGTTATTTTGCAGTGCACTGAATAGACAATTCACAGGGAAACGTAGAAGGCAGAGAGGAGGCGACCCCCAAGTGCAGTCCATTGCCCACATGCTCTGTAATAAATAATCTGCTCGCACCAGCCCAGCAGTGTGTGCAATGACGTGCTGGGGCCAGCACACAGATTGGCAGGGAAAACACATCCAGCGGTGTCGAATTTTCATCACAATCATCAAATTAACTGATATGCCCACATCACACTCCCGTACCCGGCGTTGCGCGCGCGCGCGCGCGCCCCCACACACGCGCGCACGCGCGCACACACGCACACAAGCCGAGAAATGCAAGTTACTGAGAGGTGAAGTGGAGTCTCTGGAAGGATGTTTCAGCACGGATTAGAAACCCAAGTAATGTGTCAGCCAGCTACCGGGTTACTCGTGCGAGGGTTGGGGTGTGAGCGGTGGGAAATCGGACGAGACGGCGTAAGCAAGAAGAATGGGCTTGTCTGCCTTCTAGGGGATTCTGGCACATGACATCTGAAATTTACATTCAACATAAAATACACAAAATTACACAAAAATATTCTAAGAAATATCTCTGCAAGGTCTGTCAGTTAATTCAGGAAAATTTTGTACACTACCTCTTATTTCATATTCATCAATATGCATAAACAAAATACGCTACCGATCTATATCCCGGAGGAGGTTAGGGGAGAGGATGCATTCCAAGAACTTGCTGAAAGATGGTTCATTGACCTCATTTAAATCCTCCAAAGGCCGGTTGGGTTTTGCACGCCTGTGGGTCTACATGTGCCTTACTTTTAGATTCCTTTTACCCAGGGACAATGCATTTGATCAACTTATCTTTCCCCAAAAAACACAAATGATGACAGAGGGGTTAGAGGTGGGCAAAGCTATAAGAAGAAATCAAGAGTCACCAAGCTTAAAAAAATCCTATCGACCATCATTGCACATCTATTCTGCCTGAGTCTCACACTCAAGCCACATCCTTATACTACTACTCTCTTCAAAGCAACAATATTCCGCCTTACAGCCTCTGCCCACCCAGCCCTAGAACGCAGCCTCTGCCTTCACCACCACCCCAAAGTATGCTCTCCCCAGGTACTCCTACTGCAAACATTGCCATTTATTTCATAATCACCCCCTTCCTCCCTCCTTCAAAAGAGAGGGTCTAGGGGAAAGTGCACCCCAGTCCCTGGCCACTCTGCATCCAAACCCAATGGTTTGCATAATCACAGTGTTTTGTGCGGTTTCCCTCCACTGCGGGCACAGGGGTGCTTACATTTCACGTGAAAGGATAATATTAATTACGGAAAGAAGCGGCAGAGAGCCGACAGAGATGGTAGGGAATGCAAGCGAAAATTCCTAGCAGTAAAGTAACTGCTAGGATACATATATTTCTTTCCTGGGGGGGAAAAAAAAGAAAGAAATGAAAGAAAAAGAAAACCACACAGACTGAATAATAAAAGTCGGTTTGTTGACTAAGTGTCTTTGGATTTTCTAATTTTTCCCTTCCTCTCGCCCTCCTTTTTCTCATTTCTTGGTTTGTTTATTCATTCGTTTTCTTTCTCCGTTTTCTTTTCCTTTCTCTTTTTTTTTAATCTTTTCTTTTCTTTCTTTCTTTCTTCTTTAAATCCTAGACACAGTCTCCTCTCTCTTCCTAGGTGAATGACACGTCTCACAACACATTCCCCCCCGGGGATGTTATTGCAATGCACACGGTGCTGCCGCTGCTGCTATTCTCGCCGTCTCGGTAGCTCGCTCTCAGACTCTCACTCACTTTTTAAAGATACAAGGATATGATGATGGTGGGAAGAAGGGGAAAGAGAAAGGCGACCCGAAAGGGGGTCAGGTTAAAGAGATGACAAGAGATGAAGAGGGTCGGTCAGGAGCGTGATGTGGGAGGTGGCTGGTGGGGGTTGGTAGGAGGGTGGACTGTTCAGAGATGGCACAAGTTGCCAGCCAAAAGGCGTGTGTGAGGGGGGTCTGGGGGGGCGGTTCGCGGGGATGGAGAGTGAGAAATGTAGGAAGCTCCGGTGAATGAAAAGGCAAAAGGTGCCGCGTAAGGGGCTGACCGCTGGGAGAGCAGGGCTGAGCCAGCGCTCCAGATTCAGGGGCTGGAGCAAACTGCCACTGCCCCCTGCCGCACCGGGGAGCAGGGGGAGGGGTGGAAATCTCTGGGGACTGAGGGACTAGAAGGGGGAGAGTGGAAATATGGGGTGGAGTGGGGATGATGGGGAATGGGCGTGAAGTTGATGCTTCCCGCGGCGGGGCGGGGATTACCTTGTAGCAGAAGCCCGCAGACACTGTAGAAGCGGAGAACGGCGCTGCGTTTCCAAATCATGGTCCCTTCTCTAAAGGGTTGAGGAAGGAACGAGGGGGCAAAGAGATGCTGGTGATCGGGGCACCAGAGTGCAGGGCTCCGCCAGTGTTCTCCTCCAGACGCCCGCCGGACCCAAGGTCCCCGCCGCTGCGGTGTTCGAACCCGCGGACCCGGATTGGCAGTAGCAGAAGCGGCAGCGGCGAAGCAACCGCAGAATGGGGTTTCGATGGGCGAAATAGTTTCTTCTCCTCCTCCTACTGCTGTTGGTGCAGCCGCGACAGCCCGTCTGCCAGGCACAGGTTCGGAGCTTGCCTTCCTCTCGGCGCGCACAGCAAGTCCCAGAGCCCGCCGGGGCTGGCGGAGCAGGTGGTGCAGGGACGCCGGAGTGTCGGAGAAGGTGCAGATGAGGGCTGCAAGGAGTGGGTAGGTCACGGAAGGGAGGGGCAGGGGGAGAGGGGGAACATGCAAGCAGCTGCCGCCGCACGCGCTCGGGATGTCTCGGGGTCCTGGGAGGGGAGGTGGCAGCGGTGGAAGCAGAGCTAGTGGCGGTAGCGGCGGCGGCGGCTCGTGGATGCTCGGGCTGCAGCGGCAGCGGCGGCGGCGGCGGCGGCGGCGGCGGTAGCGGCAGCAGCGGCGGCGGCAGCTCTACCGAGCACCAGACACAAGGGCAAGCTCAGCGCGGCGGAGGCCCCGCCCCCACCCTAGCCAGGACAGACACCGCCCCCCGGCCAATGGAAAGGCACCCGCCCACCTGTCCTGGCCAATGAGAGAAATAGGTGGGTGGAGACAAGCGCCGGGAAAAACAAACAGGCTTCTCAAGGACCCTTCGGGCAGAAAGAACTGAAGCCCCCATCCAGGCACCCCCGGCGGGTCTCACCTCCTTAGAGCTGTCTCGCCCTAACTTACAGAGGATATAACCACCTTCATTAATTAATGCATTGCACTCGGGAGGGGTTCAGCCAATCGTCACCGCGAGGGGGCGGGGTTAGCCGTGTCCCCAGCAGGTTCTGGAATCCTGGGACAGGTCCTGGATACGAAGTTCTTTTGCTCATTTGGACTCGTAGAGCAGATGGTGGCTGCACCTGCCCACTCACCAGATGCAGTGGCATTCTCCGACACTCCCAGCAGCAAAAGGGAAAATTGCAGAGGGCGTGGGAGAGGCTAAGTATAGGGAGCAGAACACCTACCTGCCTACAAGAACTTGTGTGGCAGGGGAGGAAAAAGTTAAGGGCGGAGGAAATTATTTTTTGTTTTTGTTGCTCTCCAGAATTTTGACTTATTCTAGGCATAATCTCATTAAAGCCTAGTGGGTGACAGTATCAGTCGTTACTGGGCACAGGAAGAACCTGGTTCAGGTCCCATAGCTGTCTCTTCTTGCTTTAAAATGTTTGATGGTTTTACTTGAAGGTTTAAATATGAAGCCTGCTCAACTGCAAAGCAGGGATAATAATAGTATTTAACTCTTAGAGTTGTAAGGATTAGTTGAGAACGCAAACATGTTAGTACAGCGCCACGCAATGTGTAAGTGCTTTATAAATGGTGTCTCTAGCTGTTTAGTGGGATTTTTCCAATTCAGGATAGCAGGAAATCGTAGGCAATCCCCTATAAATATTTTAACAATAGCCTTAAGGAAGAAAGAAAAAGTATTACTGTACTTTCTTCAGGGACTGAGACAAAGGTGGTCATCAAAAGGAACTCAGGAATCTGCACCCTGAAAAGTGTTTTTTAGAAGAGGAGATATAAATGAGCAGGACATAAATTAATCAGAAGTTGTATTTCCAAATTAGCTTAATTCCCAGGCTTTCCCTATGACCAGTTTTTAATTGGACCAAATTAGCAGATGATGGACTAGTTCAGTAGTGTTAAATCAGTCACACCATAAATAGTCTGCTTTGCTTGAGAAACTACACAATAGAAACCTGCAAGCAAGAAGAAAGAAAGATGAGAGGCAAGATCAATATTGATGGCCTTCGCTCTTTCCCATTTGTTGCTTGTTTTGCCACAACCTTTTACAGATTCAACCCTTGCCTTTTAACTAATGACCCATTCATTTCTTTGTCCACCTTTCTCCCTAAGTTCTCAAAATTAAGAAATAAACTGTCCATAATAAAATGGCAAGTTCTAGGAGAAAGAGGATGTATGGATACTTTTGTAATTGTAGGAGATAGTTGCCTACTCTGAGTTTTAGTTGTTAGGGAAGTCAGTAAGTGCAAAGATACTGCTATCATTTAAACTATTGTGAGCATCAAAAGGTGAAATTCTAATTATTATTGACTCACGCTTAGGCTTTGTGTCAGGAAGAATACAATAAATGGAAATGCCACAAAAGTCAGGGTTTCTTTATTGAAACAGTAGTCAGGGTTCCTGGGTTCTAGTGCACATTCTGCTGCCAACTCTGTGACCCTGGGCACATATCCAACTTTCCCGATCCTCAGTTTCCTCAACTATATTATGAGGGAGCTGCATCTGATGATTTCTAGTCTCACTGAGCTAAAAAATAATAATAATACAATAAAATAAAAATCATTACTCTAAGATTGTTATATTCAAGAAAATACCCCAACTGAACATGGGTATCTCAGCATTTGTGATCAATGTTCAGAAGCAAATCATGCTTTTGTTCTTGTTGTTAACTACCAGAGCAATTAGGATTTCTACACTGGAATAGTCTATAGGTTTGACAAACAGCACATGGTCCAAACCAGTGTCACCATCCCCTGGGAACCTGTTAGAGCTATAGAATCTCAGGCCCTACCCCGTACCTGCAGAATCAGATTCTTCATTACAACAAGATTCCAAGGCCATGTATATGTATACAAAACATAAGAATCACTCGTCTTTAACACTGCGTTATTGAACATTCAACCTCACGGAGCACTTCGGTGGGTGTTCTATGAAATGGAGGAGACTAAAAAGCCCAAAGGATTTTTGTTAAATTACCAATTTCAGGAACCCCAGGAGACTCCTTGTTATCACAACAACAACAAAAATAACTGTTTTTGTAAACTATGGAACAAATCAATTAATGTAATTACATAGTTTAAAATGGTAGCAAGTTTGATTGTGATGAGAGTCACAAACTTTCCTGTGATTTCCCTCTTTAGCCCACACATCCAGGGGACTAGAAGAGAGTTTGCATTTATTCAAGTCCTGGGAGAAAAACACTCAAATTGTGAGCTCTGGGCATTTGGGTGAATACTGTCATCCTCAAGGAAAAAGAATAGATAACACTCTATTTCCTAAATAGTATATTTTTAGATGCTATTAATCAATTCATTTAAAATACACATCAAATTTTCCATGGTTTTAAAATGTTTCAATATTTTAAAGTGTGACTATAGTCAAAATGTTATACAGAGCTGTGATTGCATGAATAAATTCATTTCTAAAACTAAAACATTTATTACAATGCAATTAAATATATTTAAATATTTTCAGTTCATAATTTAGTGTTATTATTGTTCACATATATGAGTTCTGACAATTAAGTTCGCAAAATTGTTACAATGATGTTGATAACCTTTTTTGATATCAGAAGGATTATTCATTATGAATTTGTACCAACATGACCCTGAAACAAAGTATCAAAGTGCACAAAGGTCGTCAGCCAATTCTCCACAATCAAACAAGTTCCATCAGTCCAAATCAAGAGTCAAAATTATGTTGCTAACTTTTTTATATATCAGAGGGATTATTCATTATGAATTTGTGCCAACTAGACAGTTAACCAAGTTTACTATTTGGAAGTGCTGAAAAAGCTGTGTTAAAAAGATGAAAATGATCTGAACTTTTTGCCAATAGTTCATGGCTCTTGCATCATGACAATGCACCAGTTCACAGGGCACTGTCTGTGAGGGTGTTTTTAGCCAGTAAATAAATAACTGTATTGGAACGCCCTCCCTAGTCACCTGATCTGGCCCCCAATGACTTCTTTCTTTAGCCAAAGATAAAGGAAATATTAAAAGGAAGACATTTTGATGACATTCCGGATCTCAAGGGTAATACAACGACAGCTCTGATGGCCATTCCAGAAAGAGTCCCAAAATTGCTTTGAAGGGTGCACTAGGCGCTGGCATAGGTGCATAGCTTTCAAAGGGGAGTACATAGTGATATTCAGCAATGAATTATGTAGCCCGTTTTCTAGGATGAGTTCACAAACTTAATTGTCAGAACTCATATTATCAGTGTCTCAGTAAATCTATAAATTACCTTTATGAACCATCAGACAATGAATTTCAGAAATTGCCAAAAGATGGTATCTATCCATGCATCCCTACATGCAACAGTCTAAAACATTGAACCTGTTCGGGGAATTTTATTTTTCTTTTATTTTAACATTTTACTAAATCTCAACTTTGATTTCCAACTCCATGCTTGTTTATAAAGGAAATTTGGTAAACATAGAAAATATTAAAAAGAAGTTAAAAATTACCTTTATCTCCCTGCCTCACTCCTCCCTTGCCTAAAAGGTACATAACGTTAAAGTCCTTTTGTCCCTCATCTAATTTCATTTCTAAGAACTAAGCATTATCAATGGTTCAGAGGAGGTTTTTTCCAGGCTCTTTAATAAAATCTCAGTTGTATGATGTGTGGAAGAGTAAACTTTCATTGAAAATGCATTGACCTACGTATGTAATAGATACCTTTATTTTCTCACCATACCCCCTCTCCACACTTCTCAGATTCAATCTTGGTCCTAGTTCCTTCCTTGCCCTCTGCCTTCCAATTCAGTTCCCCTGCTGAAAACTATGGAACATCAAGGATGAATGTGCATGTCATCCTAGCAAATTCCTTGTGTAGGGGCCATGCTAATCTTCTCTGAATCTTTCCAAAATTAGTCCATGTGCTGCTGAAGCGAGCACAGGAGATTTACTTTATCATTAAGCCTCATAAGTCACCTTCACTTCATGGCAAACATATTTTTTTTTAAATATTTAATTTCATGTTTCGAAATAAACTTTAAAATATAGAGAAATCAAGGCTTTAAATGCAAGTCATTCATTCAATACTCATTTCAAAAATTATGTAAAAATAGCACATACTTTTCCCTGCCTTGTACGCGATGGTTCTCTTTGCTTGTACAGTCACAGAAGAAGATGACAGCCTCCTCCTCCCACAATGGTATCACAGATATTATAATTGTTTTAAGACAGATTTTACAGAGGAGGCTACACATAGTTTGTACTTTATGACTGTTTCTACACCAGTATGAGAGAATTGGGATTTATCATGATTGTTATGTTTATGTATTTTTTATTCTACAAAGAGCAAAGTAATTTGTCAACAGTTTAAAGGTGATGAATGTGATAACTAGATGAGTAGGAATCCTTTCTCAATGGAGATATATATATATATATATATATAGATAGATAGATAGATAGATAGATAGATAGATAGATAGATAAAATTATCACAATGTAAACTTTAAATATATTTCAATTTAATTTGTCAATTATACCTCATTAAGGATGAAAAACAACAAAAAACAGTTTTAATTGTGGAAAAATTATTGAAATGAGAATGGGAAATTATTAAGTGTCGCTTTTTATCACTAGGCATATATTCCTTGAGATTTCACATTAGTTAGACTGTTTATATTTATCTTATAAAATATTAAATTTAAGTGAAATATCTAAATACTTTAAATATACAGTCATTACAGATCCCCAGAACTAAAAATCTAAAAATCCATGCTAAATTGACTCTCATAGTAAATTGACTCTTGCAGTAAATTGACCTAGAAAAAGAAATTTCATGGCCTGGTGAAAATGTAGACCAGTGTGGAAGAAAATTAGCTTATTGAATACTGGAAGCATTGATTGTCATTATCTGTGCTTGCCAGCATTTTAAATATGAGGTAAGCTGCTTATGTTGCAGAGAGGTGAAGAATCCTTGGGTATAGTATATACTTCCTATAGTATAACACATAGCATATAGTATTACCTCTGTATGATGGTAATAGCAATATTAACTGCTTTCAAATGCATTTTTAACTTAGCATGTTACTATTTATAAAACATTCAATATCCTCCATCAGCAGTAAGACTTATTATTTTACCCACCCTGCCCCAAATGCTTTATTGCTAGAATTTCAAATTATATTGATGATAGTACATAAAAGTATTGAAAAAAAATCACAGATATTTAGAAAGTAACAATCTCAAGATGAGCTGTTTCTGCAGTTTTACATAAATAAACTGACTGGCAATATTACCAACATCTATACATTCTCTCATTTGAAAAGATGCAATCACAATATATACAGTGAACTGCTCTTGTGATGTTATGTAGTGTAACTTGTATCTCTACAATGATTGAATCTAAATGATGTAAGATATGTGGCCATCACACACTTTCTGAAATTCATCAAGAGCAATAATTCATTTTTCCCCATTGCCCTCCAATCAAGCAAACATTTACCCTATTTCACAGAAGATCATATTATCCTAATGTTTAACAGCAGCTGATATGTAAAATAATAGATTTGCAAATGGCCGAAGATAAATGGAAATATCCTGGAGATGACACTCAACTCTCAGACAATGATATTGGAAATGGGCTTTAAAAAATTAAAATGAAACAAACAAACAACGCTCTCAAGAAGTGACTCTACATTCATTCAAGTCAATTTCATACCTGCCACATGGTTTTTCTATGTGGAGTTTTCTTACATCGAACACTCTCATTTCATCATGTAAATAATTTTCTTACTTCAATTTAGCAAGCAGTCTACTCAAATGTGATGTTCTCAGAGTCATTTACTGATGATTTTCTGCCCCTTTACCCCTCACCCTTCTAGTCATCTACCTTGTTTTATTTTTCATCATGTTCTTTGTAAACCTGAACTTACATTATTTAATTCATGTATTGACTTGTGTATAGGTTTTCTCCACAACTAGAATGCAAGATGCAAGAATGCTGGGACTTGGCTTGTCAGCTGGATTTTTGGCAACTAGAAAATGGCTGACACATAGTAATCAGTCAATATATATTTAGTGAAGTAATGGATCTAAATCTAAAGCTGACTGTCCTCTAGTTTAACTTGTATAAATACAGATTCACTTATCTTGCCTTTGTGTCTTTTCTAGGGCATCATTTTCCATACTAAATAAGTCTAAGTATTCTTAAGTGGAACCACCAAACTAAAAATTCAGCTCTTATAAAAAAAATATATTCCACTTAGATTTTTATTTACAAAAGACATACATATGAGTTGGTAAAGTGCGAACTATGCAGGGGTAAAGAAAAGAGACACCCAGTGAAAATACTTGAGTGATCACACTCCCCATATATAATCACTGTTGACCGCTGTTTACTGTTCCTGATTTTTTTTCAACAGCAAGTAGTTTGAAATAAATAGCTAGAAATAACTATAGTCACCTTTTAAAGTGTACATTACTGTTTTTTAGCTGTCTTTGTATTCCTTGTTTTCATTTTTTTTTAAATTTGTACTAGTATGTAATATCATTTCTGTTAGGGATATTACAGAGTTCTAATATGGAATGAGCCTGGCCAGACTGACAATACAGAAAATAACGACGGACCCAGTTTTTGATCTACATTGACCAAATAAAAGGAGCTGTGGTGGTAACTCAATAGATTAGATAAATAACTATGAAGAACTGAGAGAGAGAGAGAGAGAGAGAGAGAGAGAGAGAGAGAGAGAGAGAGAGAGAGAGAAAGAGAGTGAGAGAAAGAGAAAGAGAGAGAGAGAGAGAGAGAAAGATTATGAGGAATTGACTAATGCGGTTATGGAGGCTGAGCAGTCCTATGATAAGCTGTCTACAAGCTGGAGATGACCTCAGAAACCAGTGATATAATTCCAGTCCAAATCTAAATGAAGGCCTGGGCACTGGGGAGCTGATGGTATATATCCCCGGTTAAGAGCAGGAGAAGAATGATGTCCCACCTCATAAAGGCAGGCAGGCAAAAAGGGGAAGTATTATTTTTTTCCTCTGCCTTTTGTTCTATTCAGGCTCTTCAGGGATTGGATGATGCCTGCCCACATTGGAGAGGGCAATCTGCTTTACTGAGTCTACAGATTCAAATGCTAATCTTATCCAGAAACACCCTCATAGACACACCCAGATGCAATGTTTAATCTGGGCACCCCTCAGCCTGTCAAGTTGACATCTAAAATTAATCATCAGAGGGCAATTTGAATTATTCAATCTGCTGATTAAATTGTTAATTTCATCCAGAAACACCCTTCCAGACACACCCAGAAATAATATTTAACTATCTGAGCACCCTGTGTCCCAGGCAAAACGACACATAAAATGAACCATCATGCTTTCATTTGATAAGTATCATATTGGCATTTATCTTCAATACCATGATATTTTCAAAATTCTAGGTCTAAATTGCAGACTTTAAAACTCATAGGAAATAAGATTTACCTCTCAGACGTACCAATGTCCTGCCTAATATATTTTGTTTATTTTGCTAGATCTGTGTCCTTCTCATAAAATTGATATCAAAATCTTCCATTCTCTTGGTGGTGGTGGTGGTGGTGGGAGGGGAACCTTGTTACCTAGAATATTATCTTACACTATGGCTCTGTTAAGATAGCCAAGGATGAATAGGTAGTCATCTAAACTCTATGGCTACAAGTGACATAAATCCTAATAACATTAGCTTAAGCAAAAAACAAACACAAAAAAAAAACAAAAAAACTATTAGTTAATCTAACTTGAAAGTCCGTGGTAGGGGGTTACTTCAGCCCACTTTTATCCAAGGGCTTAACTGATATTATCAGGATTATGTCTTCTTTCATCCAACACTCAACTCTTATTTTCTTTAGTTAAATCTTATTCTTGTTCTCCACACAGAGAAGCCAAGAGGGTCAAAAACATTTAGGCTTCCCCATAATTATATTGAGGATAAGGAGAAAAGAAAAGCGCAGTTTCTTCATAATCCTAACAACAGTCCTGCAATGACATAGAAAAAGCCCATCTTTGATTACATGCCCATCCTTCAGTCTCTCACTCTGCCTGATTGGCCAGTGACAGTGAAGGCATGGATGACTAATTAAACTATTCCACCACATGGGAAGAGGATGAATCGTAAAATGAAGGAGACTATGGACAGACAAAATGTAACAGATGTCCACTACAGAATAAACAAAATTACAGAATGTAATACAGGACATACTTACCTTGACAAGAATGTTATTGCGTTACCTACGATAACTAGGATAATTAGGATGAAGTGTCAAATGACAATCTGTAGCCTTCACAATCTACACAGTCGGGTCTTAACAAATAGTTACAGAACAAATAAACATATTACAGTAATAACGTTATCACCACTGGCAAAATTTCGAAGAGGATAATCTTCAGATTTTACAAAGCCAAAAGATCACTTCTCTGCTTTTCTATGATAGCTCATAATACTGTGTATCTAAGTGTTATATCAGCTCTTAAAAATTAACAATAGTTTAATGCTGATTAATTTCCAGTTTTTCTCCCCTACAGATGCATATTTTTTTTTCAGAATTACTTAGAGTCACAGCTGTGCTTATTGAGTGCATCCTTAGTTGTTTTCCCCCGTGTACCACCCTATACTTGTCGCTATTAAATTTCATACTGTTTTTTTATACATGAGGTCTCTAATTTGTCAAGGTCATTTTAAATTCTAGTTTAGGCTCCTAAGATCAGAACAGCTTGTCCCAACTTAATATTGTATTGGATGTGCCCTTAATTCCATTATCTAAGTCTTTAAAACACACACACACACACACACACACACACACACACACACACACACGTAAGTCATGTGAATTCCAAGTATGAACTGTACTACTACACTATTTGGTACTACAGAAAAGAGTTTATCATTTTGGGGGATTTGAACAGCAATTTAGTGTTAGGTGAACTAGAGCTAGCTTGCAAGTTCTCTATATCATATGATATTGTTTTCAGAGGAAAAAAATAATTCAGTGCAGTAAGGCAGGTAGATATGCACTATGTCTATGGAGTTATATAGATAAGAGTGTAGGATGACCAGGATTCTGAAACCTATCAGTGAAAATGAAATGCAAACATGAAGACCCAAAGGGAAGTTATGAGTTCTGTTCTGAAATCAGAAATTTGAGAATACAATGCTTAGAAAAAGATCCCAAGTTCGAGACAAAAGTGCAAGAACGTGATAATGAACTTAATGTGTTTTACATGTGTATTCCTAGTTTGCTCAGAGTAAATAAATTATTTTTTAGAATTTTGCTGGGCCTGAGCCCTCAGGTGGAGGCATTAGATACTACTGTCCAGAATGTGGGAAAGAGGGTTTGAGATCTAAGAAATTCTAGACTCATGGTTATATTTTTCTTGTGATTATTTGAGCTACATATATACAGATTGCTTTAACCAACCACCTTCATAGAATAAAATGATTCAATATACTACAAATAACACATATAGAGATACATGACTTTTCTAAGGACATAGAGCTTTTAAATAGAAAGAGAACAATAGTAAAATATGTTTTTTGCTGTACAGCAAATGTTAAATACGGCACATTTCCACAGCAGCTTTGTTACAGCCTTGTGAGGTATTGCTTACTCGATGGATAGCTTTGGCAAAAATGGTATATTAGCTATCTCCAAAAATGTCTCTATCATGTGAAATATACTTGGAAATTGAAAGAATCACATGTGGATTGCACCAATACATTTAGACAATTTTTAAAATTATTCAGTATAAAAATATCCCACTTATGATAATCACATTTATAGGATTGACTATCTTAGCAACTGGCATCTTAGGAATGAAGTCATCTAGAACTCTAAAAGTTGGTAATGAATTAGATGCTAGTTTTTCAGTAAAGGAATACGGGGGAGGAGAAAGCGATCTAATATTTATTGGCATTTTTTTTACATGAAATGCTTTTATAGTACCACATATAATCCTTAACGACCCTATAAAATATATCCAAGATGACTACCATTTTATAAATAAAAAATCTGAACTCAGAAAGTTTAAATAACTTGATCTAGTTACAAATGTAGTAGATTCCAGACCCATCTGACTTTAAAACTGGGGTATCTCCATTACACTTTTTTTTATCCCTTATCAAACACAAGCAAAGAAAGATATATGATTATTACTTCAAAATATGATTTATCCAATGTACAAAGAGTCCACAATGTGGAAATCCTGTTTAGAAAGAATTCAGCACCATAATCAGATCTACACCCCCCCAAAAAAAAAACAAAAAAAAAAAAAAAAAAAAAACTTGAGTCTTGGAGAATAAGAAAGAAGTGGGAAACTATAGAAGTTACTGGAATATCATCAAAGCAATATTTTGCCTCAGCATACATTAGAATATCTTTCTCTCTATTCCATAAAGTGAAAACCAACATTATTTTTTAAAGGTTTCTTAGTTGTCTCTAAAGACTTCCCAAGAAAAACTTTCCACAGGTTTTTCATGCAAAAGCTTTCTGTGCTTAAAACATATTTACAGAAATGGCATTATCAAATATCATTTGAAAATGTCAGTGCCTTTCCTTAGGCACACAAGGTTTCTATATTTTTCATTTTCCCACTTATGCTCCTATTATATCTATGGTACATATTATCCTTCTAACTCATAAACTAGATTCCATGCTTTCACTCCTGGCCTGCATTCCAAAAACCCTAGAGGGATTTTATCCTTACCGTATATTCTACTTTACACCATTTAAAAAGAAAAAAAAAATGTTTTACACTATACCTTTAGACCTTTCCAAAACATCATTTAATACCAATAAAAACAAAACTTTTATGCCTAAAATAATTACATAAGCAATTTTCAAATAACATATTTAACCGAAAATCCCAATTTGATAGTTCTGATCCATTCTTCCTCCATGAATGTGGTCATCGATCTTTGTTCCACATGAATAAAAACCATATCAGAATCAGTGTAACTCAGTATCAAAAATCAGAATGTTGTATATCTATTTAAACATGAACTATTTTTTTTCCATGTCTGCATAATTCTGATCACATCATTCTCTAGATTCTAAGATTCACTGATTTAAATGAGAGTGAATTTTGCTCACAGCTACCATGTGTTTTGGAAGAAACAGCCCGCAGCTAAAGTTGCCTTTTCTGCTGGCTTTACATATAGGAGGAATTGTAGAATTACAGCTGATTTTTAGCAACCTATACTTAACAATGGCTTGTTTATCAAAGTTTGTGTTTTTAAAGGGAATAAAGACTACTTTTTGTCACCACCTGGTGAAAGTTTTCATAAATAAGAAAGAATAAGACATCAGAGACCAAAACATTAGCTTTAGAGTTGATAAATGATAAACTATTTATGTTAGTCTGAAAGTTAAGGGGGCCTGCTAATTGAACCCCAGATTTCCATACTTATCTATACCAGCAAATACACTGCAGTATCAGGGACTAGTCTTCCCAAAGCAGGACTTGGGGTAGGGATTTAGGGGAGGGGGAGAAGCAGTAGTCAGTCTAAATTAGACACAAGAAAACAAGATCCTCATCAAAACAAAATGTCTTTTCCCTACGAGCCTTTCACTTCCAAAATGAAAAAAAAACAAGCTAATTACGTCAAAATTATTATTTCAAAAGTCACCCAACAGGTAGTTATGGTATTTCCCTTGAGATAGGAAAAGGCCAAGTGTTTCATAGTTATTGAGGCCTCTTCACAGGAAGAAAACCTTAGGAAAAAGATGTGTTCTTGCTAATTCCATTACTCTAATATGCCAGTTTTGTTTGATTTTATTGTTGTTCTTTTAACTACTGGGTGTCACCATTAATTGATAGCCAAACAGGGTTCTCACAATCTCCCTTTGCAAAAAGATAGACACTACTTTAGGACAGTGCTGCTCTCACCTTCATGATTCCAGGCTCCCAATCACACCACTATACTTTCCTTATTTACCTGGGATCGCTAAAGGATGTAAATAGATAAAAACACATTAATTGAATCAACTGCAAGTCTTCCCTATACTAAGGCTAAATAGCCATTCCTTATTCTATTTGCCAAGTTAATAATGTACATTCACTTAGTCCAATATAGTTCATCTGGTCCCTACAGTGAAATTGAAAGCAACATGCTCCAAGAACAACATAAATAGATACTGAAATAAAATGCCAATGACAAAGAGATGACCCAAATTTGAATATACTACCCTCCTATTATGAATTCCCAAAGGGAAAATTAAAATCACAAAGGTGAAGTCCCCTCACAAAGGAAAGTCCTCAGATGTCAAAACTCAGAGAAATGTTAAGTGCTTTGTCCTTGAAATACTATATTTCAAATAAATTCATGTAAAAGTTCACCCTCTCCAGCTTCATATTCTGTTCAGTCTCAGACAGATGGATCTTCCTGCCAGAGTTTTGTTCCTTCGATAGTTACAACCAGAACTATAATATCTCTCATGGAAAGGGGTGCAGTTCTTTACAGTCTTTGGAGTTGTACTGGCTTAATGCCAAGTCTAAGATGTGCCTCACTTTTATAGACTCCAAAGCGTTAGTAGTGCATAAATATTCTACAACCCATAATCCCAGCCTACCCAATGTCCAATAGAAGTTTCTCCTCCACATCTAGAATATCAAGTTTACCCCTGGCAAAACTTCGATCTCAGAATTCATTTTTCATGCTACAAGAGACTATATCAGCGGTTTGGTGTTAAGAGAGTCAAGGAGAGAGGATGTAGTAAAGCTTGAATTTAGTCTCCCTGGAACGACCTGGCCATAACTCATTCTGTGCCATGTCTCCAAAATTTTCTGAACCCAAACTCATTCCTATCACACGATTAATCATGGAGCTATAGTTCTTATATAAATTGTCATTTCCCCTTCCAGTCCTGCACTGCTGGCATTACTGACTTGATTACAGGTTCCATTTGGTGACATGGAGACCACATTCTCAGATAAACAGGTATTTTCATTTCTGGGGTAGTTCCACTGCTTCTTGCAGTGCAGTAGCCTAGGACTAAGCAACCTGCCTCCTCGATAATATTTATCCTCCCACTTTGGTTTCAACTAAAAAGACAGCCTTGGAAGCTGAGCCCATAGGGGGCTAATAAAAATCAACAGATGATGCATAGTCTTTCCTTTGCGTTAATATTACAAATTTTAAATAGCATTTCATTGTCGCTACATTTTCTTCAGTAAAGGACTAGGAATGGGCTGTTTTTCATTTCTTATTCTTTATTCAGTGTTTTTCTGTCCTCACATTTTAATCTTATATTCCAGACAACTCAAGTGAAATAAGAGAGCCTATCCAGCCCTACCATCTTAGGTCTGGAACTCATAGTTTAAAGCTAGAACCTCCATAGTACTGCTAGCACATGTGGAACACAGCTGACGCATGGTTTTAAAGTACAAATATTGTTCTGCCAACCAGTCCCTAAAAGGCCTGTGAAGATACTCTCCTCTCTATAATTGTATTTTTGCCTCAGCTGTGCCTGCTTACTAAGGCCTCTGTGATTTGCCAGCATCTGCCAAGACATCTGCTAAAGCCCTGGCTGCCAGCATATATAGCCTAAGTGTAGTTCAAGATCAAGCTGCAGCAGACTGCATCCTAACGTAGCCCACATTTGGCCAAGACCACCCATGCTTTTGCTGAGGCCCATGCGGCCCATGCTTTTGCTGTTACCCTCCCTTGCACCTGTCATCTGCCAAGGTGGCCTGTGAGCCAAAGCCTGCAGCTCAGTCCACAGAAGTCAAAACCCAATAGCACCACTGTAAATGCCCTCGAGACCCAAAATAAGGCCCTATACACACTAAGGTCAAAAGGCCCTACAACACAAGGGCCAAAGCCACTGTCCTCGCTCCATCAAACCCTACCCTTGTATATTTTCCCCAAAATCTTCATTGTATGGTTATCTTAGTGTTTCTTATCGCTGAACCTACTTAGAGTGGGGCCTTTGAGTGACTCAATGTTTATCATTTCTTTTTCAGCTTGATTCTAGGCCCTTTAATTGGTTCACTAGTTTTTATTTATTCTATTTATTATTTATTCATTCTATTTATTATTTATTTATTCTATTTGTTCTCAACTACTTATTGAGAAATAGATAACTCCTAAAGTACTTGGAAGTGAAATAGAAACCTCGATACTAATAAGACATAAGTTGCATGAGGTAGCTTGGTTAAGTATGTGTGTGTGTGTGTGTGTGTGTGAGTGTGGCGTATAGAGGAGAATGTTATCAGCTACTACTTAGTACATGGAGAAGCAGAACCCTAAAGACGTCTCTATCCAAAATGGAAAAAAAAAAGAAAAAGGTTTTAAGACAGTTAAGCATGACCAACTTATTCTTCCTGAATCCCCGAATTCCTCTGATGTAGAGGTAATAAGGGATGAAAAATGACAGGAATATGACAGTGATTGGGATCTGACAACAGCAAGGAAACATGTGGGATGCAATAAAAGCATACCATCTTACAAAGAAATTAAAAAATATTTTTTCTGAAATGTAGACATATTTTTCCCCATAAAAAGTGTCATATGTAACAGTTAATAATCTCCCTGGCTGGCCCATTTTAACTATGTTAAGTTAAAAAAAAATGTACCTCAAGCACAATAGTATAATGGAAAGCACCAGAGGAACTGTCATATACAACAGTCTTATTTAAAATAATGCATTCTAAAGTGCTTTGGATACCACAAAATCAATTTTTCCTTACTGTGGCTCTAACATTCCAGTGGGGTTGCCCCAGGCTTCTAGTACCTGTTCATAACACTTATGCAAGAAGGCTGGCTTTCCTATAAATAGGACGTAGCTCAGGGACAGGAGTGGAGATTCGTGTGGTGTGGTGATTCTGGGGAAATGATGTGTCAATGGGATGTGGAATAAATGGAGCTGAGAGGGTATGATCGGTTTCATGGAGGGCAAAAATATAGTGAATCGCGAGTGCTAGTCAGGTTGGGGTTTTTTTCATTCCTTCCCTTTGGATATTCCCATTTCTTTCTTTTAAAACTGTTCCTAACAGCATCCCAGTGAGCGGTGTGAAAGGAAGGAGAGTCAGGAACATATTACTATGATTAATATGGACTTTCCTTCCCTATATATCTATCTCCTTTTATTTAAGAAAACTGATGTACACGATTATCTGGAAGGTAGTTTCAAAGAAAAGAAAACATGAAAGGCAGTTTTCCAGTATTGCACCATCTTCTTCAGCTGCCATTATCTCCTGAATTAGTCACCACACTGGAGAAGTGTAGCTAACAATGTCTTCAATGTGGAGGGGATTTGAGGAGGAGGAATTTCTGACAGAAAAGAAAAAACTTCTTGGGGATATTTGATGGGCAGTTCATTTACTTGCCAGAAATGGGGATGTAATGACTGCAACAAACTATTTCCATTAAACTGTATTTTATAACATAAAATTTTGCCCAGGATGATTTACTAAAGTATATATAAAAAAGAAAGGATATACTTTCAGACCATTTCAAAGGGGAATTTTACAATAGCTATAATAGCAATGGTTTCACATGGAAACATGGCAACAGCTTTTAAAATTTGTGTGGTATTTTCAGGTGTTTTGTAAATTAGATTAGTATGGGACATATTTTTTAAAAATTAAAAACAGAAAACCAAACACTATTATTCAGATTCTTAGTTTTCTAAATATTTATATAACTATAATTTTGTATGGTGTCTTAGTTAAAAATAAACATTACTAAAGCATCCAACAAAGCGCCTTTAACACCTTTAATTACAAGCACTTCACATCAATGTAAGCCCGAGTCTGTTTTCACAATTTTGTCATATAAACTTTTCTGAAAAGCAAAAGAAAAGTTTCAATCTCATCTTAAAGAGATTTTTATGATGTATGATTGATACGTACCATCTTAAATTTACAAAACACTTAACAAAACCTGACAAATATGTGTTGACTTTTGTTTTCACTTCTGGAATTGAATGGACAGTTTAACACTGAGTGCAGGACATAGAAAAATATATAACTGATGATAGATAAATCTAGATATACAGAGCATAGATAAATAATTTGTCAGAAATTATGATAGAATGGTCTCTGTTTTGTTTTATTTGCATATTACTTGTACTAAGCAGGAATGCTGTCACTTGTATTTTGTGACTTAAAATGTAGATTGTTTACGTACAAATAAAATTAACCTTAATTATAATTATCGTCATCTTGAAAGAATATATCAGAACTTACATGACACATCCTAATATGCAGGCATACTCAAATATTAATACCTTCTACCCTCCCCTACCTTTGGACACACACTCTACCCTGAATGGAAAAAGCCAATTCATTAAAATGATAACATCTTTTTAAAATAATATGAACTTTTGCTGAAACTTGAGGTTGTTTTACAATGTTTTCTTTTTAAAGTTCCTATATGTGTGTTTATTTCTATGTAGCTTCCATGAAGCTTTTACTTATTGTTATAAGCTTTGGATTAAGGGGGAAAAATGGGTTTCTTTAAATTGTTAATCTTTAATGATCATTATGCTTATTTCAAAGTTGTAACATTTCACAGCAAATGGCTTTTTAGAGAGCTTTGCCAATTTGCAATTTGTTTTATCAGAAATTTCTTCAACTTTTATTTTCTCAATTATTCTCTTTGAAATTAAAGAACTGTATAATTGTATCTTCATTTCTTTAAAATAGCATTTGAGACATTTGTAACAATTTTCAACTGTTTCCAACATTCCTAGTCAGCACTTTATTAAAGTTATCTAAACTTAAATTATTATTTTTCTTCCTGCTTCCTTTAGCTGTGATAAGAACCAACTCTGTTTGCTACAACTGATGCATGCACTTTTTCATATTACTCCCTTTTTGCTTTGAAGTTAACCATAGTCATGTATATACACATTTATATATATTATAAAACTATATAGAAAATTATATTATTACATATACAATTATATAATTTTATATCTGTATATCTACATATTTATTCATTTATTTAATTACTTTATCTTACTATATTGCCTGTACCTCCCCTTGTGTGTATTTTTTTAAAGTTTTTAAGTGCTTTCTCTCTCCCTCCTCTCATGATATTATGTAGTGTATTTTTCCATTGTTTTCTTCATTAGCTTCTGAATATGCTTTCTTTCATTATTTCACTTTCACAATTGCTCCATATTAGTATGCTTCTATGAGAAAGTTTGTTTGTTAATATGATGTACTTAATTTCTTGTTACATCTCTTTAGAGAACATTGAGGATCTCAATAAATGGAGATAATAAATTGATTATGATAAATTATTAGTAGATTCTAGTTAAAATATTGTTTATTCATAGTTTTCTGCAGAGGTAAGGTGTTCAGGAAATTCTGGGCTAAAAAAGACCATAATTTTGGGCTAGGAAAGACTGAAAGTAGCTTCCTCTGCAACATTGTGTTTTTGTTAAAAACTGTGTCACTTTCAGGGAGAAGTTAACATAGCTGTGAGTTTTGTATGCACTCCCTTTTCATACCTATATACTCCTTGGGCCCATCTATTCCAGATTAGAGGAAGAGAGCTGATGATCGCTACATAAGACTTTACATGAAAAACTGTAGCATGGTTTCCCAAGAACATCAGTAATCTGCTAGAACACCCATAGGGTTCAGAAGTCACTGTATTCGTAATTATGAATTATTCCAGAAAATGAATAAAAAGCAAACTCATCAAAGCAAAATGGTGCATTGGAGAAAAGTCTGGTGGAAATTAGATATAAACTTCCAAAAACTCTCTCCCAGTGGAGTAGCACAGGGCATGGTTAATTTCTTCACCATAAGATGAGGAACCACATATGAAGTATTGTCTACCAGTGAAGTCACGTAAACCTGCTTCCAGGCCTTTTATTGTAGGTCCATCATGTAGGTATACAGTGCCTGCCTGTCTGACCAGTTACTGAACATCCAGACACCCGGAAGAAAGACATATGTCCACCATACATCACACTGTTTGCACATACACTCTAGATGGACTAGTACATCATAGTTCAAGAACTCAGACATGCAAAATACTTTTATAGTTTAGAATCGTATATATGTGTATGTGTGTGTGTGTGTGTGTGTCACACAAATTTAAATTTATTGAGTTATACCCCACATACCAAAAATTCACCTGCTTAAAGAGTACAATTCATGGATTTATTCTATTCACAGATTTGTGCAACTATCACCATAATTTTAGAATATTTTCATCACTTCAAGAAGAAATTCTGGATTTGCAGTTTCCATTTCTGCCTGTAAGGAGCCTAGAAGTCAATAGTCTGTCATAACAACAAGTAAACAAACTGAACAAAATGAAAAATCAACTATTCTCAGATCCATAGGAGAGGGGAAGTCACAAGGCAAACCCTTGCCCACAAGATTGGAGAGATGAAGGCAAATGAATATAGGAAGTCACAGCTTATCTGGAGCAGACACTCATAAGGCAAAACCCCTGTGGAAAATGCTGGGGTAGGAAAATTTGAACTGTAATTGACAAATCGATGAAGGCTCAGTGCAAACAATTCTAAGAGTGAAAAACTCTAAGGGGACCCGGTCCTAGCAGTGAGGGCCCCACAATATTGTTTGATTCAACTTCAGGAATTCCATCAGATTCCCACAGTAAATATCAGAGAACAATCCCCTAAGGCTTCCAGTAGGGAGAGGGACAAATAAATCATAAACCATTTTGAAACATGGCCAGAGCATTTTGTTCTCCTTAACAAGGCCTCCCCTTGGGGGAAACTAGTTAACCAAAACCTACTCCTGCTAGGGTGTTATCAAATCCTAATTGACCCAAGGAAGGGAAAAATACTCAACTCCAGCCATCCCTATCCATACTGTCACACCTAAGCTGAGAGAACAAAACTGAGAAACACTTGTGAAGTTTACAGTTCACCGGCATAGGCATAAGCGCACTAAAAAACTGAGATGTAATTACAGGACTATGGAATGCTTTTCCTACCCTGACACTTCACTACCACATTACTAAAGGCCTATTCACAGCAGTTCCTTCTACCTGCTACATCATATTTAGCTATCGAGAAAAAATTACAAAGCATACTAAAAGGCAACCATATATGTAAAGATAGAACAAACATCAGAACCAGAGATGACAGGGATGTTGAAATTACAACTATGATTGATATGCTAAATTCTCTCATGGATAAAATAGGTATGATGCAAGAAAAACTGAGCAGTATATAGAGTGGAAATATTAAAAAAGAACCAAAAAGAAATGCCAGAGATAAAAACAACAAAAAAACAAAAAAAAAGAAAAAAAAAAACAAAAACAAATAAAAAACACTTCCATAGAAATGTAGAATGCTTTGATAGTAGACTGGACACAACTAGGGAATAAATCTCTGCACTTGAGGATATCTCAATAAAAATCTTCAAAACTGAAAAGCAGAGTATAAAGACTGTAAAGAACAGAATACACAAGGACTGTGGTACAACTACAAAAGGTGTAACATAAGCATAATGGGAATTTCAGTAGGAGAAGAAAGGGAAAAAGGAACAGAAGAAATATATGAAACAATAATGACTGAGAATTTCCCCAATTAGTGTCAGACACCAAACCGCCTATCTAGGAAGATAAGAGAACACTAAGTTGGATAAATGCCAACAAAACAAAACAAAAATCTCACCTATGCATATCGTCTTAAAATTAACAAAAATCAAGATACAGAAAATATCCTAAAAGAGGTCAGAGTGAAAAAAAAATTACCTATAAACAATTATAAGAATTACATCCGACTATTTAGAAACCGCATAAGCAAAAAAGAGAATGAAATGAATATTTAAAATGCTGAGAAAAAAGAAACAAAAAAACCCCACCAACTTAGAATTCTGTAGCCTGTGAAATTATCTTTCAAAAGTGAAGATATAAAGATATAAAGAAATAAAGCCTTTCTCAGACAAACAAAATTGAGGGAATTCATTGCCAAAAGACTTGCCCTGTAAGAAATGTTTAAAAGAAGTTCTTTAGAGAGAAGGAAAATAATTTAGGTGAGAAACTCAGGTTTACATAAAGAAAGAAAGAGCATTGATAAACAAATAAGTGAAGGTAAAATAAAGCCTATAATTTCTCTTAGTCTTAATTGATTGAGATAACAGTTTGTTCAAAAAAATAATAGCAACAATATATTCAATTATGAATACTTATGTATACATGCTTTATGTATGCTTCTATATAAGTGAAATGAACAACAGCAATGACACAAGGGATGGGAAGAAAAATTAGGACTATTTTCTCGTTATAAGGTACTCACACTACATGTGAAATGGTATATGTTATTTGAAAGTGGACTTGGATTAGTTGCAAATGGATATTTCAAATTCTAGGGCAACCACAAGTTTGTAAAAAAAATATATAACCAATATCTCAAGAAAGGTGAGAAAACTAAATTATATAAAATGCTTGTTTTAACCACAAAAGGTAGAAAAAGAATGACAAACATAGGATCAAGTAACAAGGGCAACAAAGTTGTAAGGAATATGGTAGTTATTTTCCAGCTCTATCAATAATCACTTTGAATATAAATAGTCCAAATTCACCAACTAAAAGAGAATGTCAGAGTGGAACAAAAGACATGACCCAACAATATGTTGTAAACAAGAAACCCACTTTAAATATAAAGATACATACAAATTAAAGGTCTATGGATGGAGGAAATATACCACGATAACACTCAAAAGAAAACAGTAGCAGCTATGTTAATTTCAGACAGAGCAGGTTTCAAAGTAAGGAATGTTATCAGGGATAAAGAAGGGCATTACATAATGATAAATGGGTCAATTTTTTAAGAAGGCATAACAATCCTTAGCGTGTATGCACCAAACAACAGAACATAGAACTGCATGAGGCAAAAAAAATTATAGAATTGCAAGGAGAAATAGTGAATTCACTATCATAGTTGGAGACTTTAGCATCCTTCTTTCAGAAATGGACAGATCAACGGTAGAAAAATCAGTAAAACTACAGTTATATTCAAGAATACCATCAATCAACTAGATATAATTGATGTCATTAGACTTCTTAATTCAACAGTAGCAGAAAACATTTTTCTCAAACTGTTCACCCAAATAGATCACAGTCTGAGCCATGAAACACACTTGAAAAAAATTTGAAAGAATAGAAATCATACAATTTCTGCTCTCAGAACACAATGAAATAAAAGAAGAAATCACTAACAGAAAGATAACTGGAAAAACCCCAAAAGCAATGAAATTAAGCAATGCACTTCTAAATAACACATGGATCAAAGAAAAAATCTCAATGTAAATTAGGAATGGTTTTAACTAAATGATAATGAAAACACAACATATCAAAATGTGTGGGACGTAGAGAAAGCAGTGCTTAAAAAGAAATTTATAGCATTGAGTGCATATATTAGAAAAGAAGGAAGATCTAAAATCAGTAATATAAATTTCCACCTTAGGAAACTGGAAAAAAAAAAAAAGAACAAATTAAACCCTAAGTAAGCAGAAGAAAATAAATAATAAGGACTAGAACAGACACCAATAAAATTGAAAACAGGAAATCAACGGAGAAAAGCAACAAAGCCAAAATCTGGGTCTTTGAAAAGACAAAATAAATTAATAAATTATAGCCAAGCCAACAAAAGAACACAAATTACTAATATCAGAAATCAAACAATGAGGGCAGCCGGATGGCTCAGTTGGGTAGAGCTCACACTCTTAACAACAGGGTTGTCGGTTTGATTCCCACATGAGCAGACAGTGAGCTGCTCCCTACTCAACTAGATTGAAGACAATGAGCTACTGCTGAGCTTCTGGAGGGGCAGCCAGATAGATGGCTCAGTTGGTTGGAGCGTGAGCTCTCAACAAGGTTGCTGGTTAAATTCCCGCATGGGATAGTAGGCTGCTCCCCAAGCAACTAAAGGTTGAAAATGGCAACTGGACTTGGGGCTTAGCTGCACCTTCCACTACTAGATAGAAGGAGATCGACTTGGAGCTGATGGGCCCTGGAGAAGCAACACTGTTCCCCTATATTCTCCAACAACAACAAAAAATTATCTCACTGCAATATTTAAAAAATATCATATTTAAAAAAAAAGAAATGAAAGAGGGAGACATCACTGCCATTGGCATGGAAATTTAGAAAGATAATAAAATAATACTATACCCAATTTTGTCCACAAATTTGATAACCTAGGTGAAATGTACTAATTCCTTGAAAGACACAAGTTTTCAAAGCTCACACAAGAAAAAAATAGACAATCTGAATAGCTTATATTTATTAAAGAAATTGAATCAATAATTAAAAACTATTCAAAACAGAAAGCATCAGGCCCAGATGGGTTCACTGGTGAATTCTACTGAACATTTAAGGAAGAAATCAAAACAAATTGCTACATTCTTTTTCAGAGAATAGAGCTGAGGCAATACTTCCTAACTTATTCTATGAGGGTAGCATTACCCTGATACCAGAAACAGATAAAGACATTACAAGAAAAGAAAACTGCAGGCCAATGTCACTTGTGAATATCCTCACAAATATTAAAAATCCTCACAAATATTAACAAATTGAATCCAACAATGCATAAAAAGAACTATACATCTTGACCAGGTGGGATTTATATCAAGCATGCACAGATAATTCAACATTTGAAAATCAATTAATGTATTTCAGCACAGCAAGACTAAAAACAAAAAAAACCCCAAAAAACAAAAAAAGATCACAAATAATCATATCAATAGGTGCAGAGAAACATTTTGCAAAATCCAACACTTATTGATGATTAAAATTCTCACTAAAATAGGCATACAGGAAAAATTTCTCAACTTGATAAACATTCTTTACAAAAAACAAAACAAAACAAAACAAAAAACCCTATAGCTAATATCTTACTTAATGGTTAGTAACTTGAAGCTTAACAACTAAGATCAGGTATAAGTCAAAGATGTTACCTCTTACTACTCCTTTTCAACATTATAAAGGAAGTACTTGCTAATGCATCTAGACAAGAAAAGGAAACAAAATATATATCGGGAAGGAAGACATATAACCATCTTACCATCTTTTTTTCCCAGATGACACAATTATCTATGCAGAAAATCTGAAAGAATCAACAAAAAAAAATTCCTGGACTAATAACTGATTATAGCAATTTACAGGATACAGGTTAATATACAAGTCAAATGCTTCCCTATCATTTGCACTGAACAAGTAAACTTTGAGATTAAAAACACAATAACATTTACATCAGCACCCCAAAAATGAAACACTTAGATATAAATCTAACAAACATGTATAAGATCTATAAGAAGAAAACTGCACAACTCTGATGAAAGATTTAAAAAAATAAAACTAAATAAATGGAGAGATATTCTCTGTTTATAGATAGGAAGACTCAATATTGTCAAAATGTCAATACTTACCATATATATATATATATATATTCCCCCCCCCCCAATGCAGTACTAGTCAAAATCCCAGCAGGTTACTTTATGGATATTGAAAAAAAACTGATTCTAAATTTTGTATAAAAAGGCAAAAGACCAAGAAAGGCAATACAATATTAAGGAGAAGAACAAAGACGGAAAACTGCTGCTACCTGACTTCAAGACTTACTACAAAGCTATAGAAATCAAGACAGTTTGGTATTGGCAAGAACAGACAAATATATTGATGGAACAGAACAGAGATCCCAGGAACAGACCCTCATAAATACAGTCAACTGGTCTTTAACAAAGGAGCAAAGATAGTCTCTTCAACAAATAGTGTTGGAAAACTGGACATCCACATACAAGAGTATAATCTGAACAAAAACCTTACACCCTTAACAAAAATTAACTCAAAATGGATCATACACCTCTACATGAAACATTAAACAATAAAACTTCTTGAAGATAACATATGAGAACCTGAATGGCCTCTGTATGATACAGCCTTTGCATCTACAACATCAAAGTCACAATACATGAAAGACATAATTGATTAGCTGGACTTCATTAAAATTACATCCTTTTGCTCTGTGAAAGACAATATCCAGAGAACTAGAAAACGAGCCACAGACTGGGAGAAAATATTTTGAAAAGATGCATCTATTGAACAACCATAACCAGAAATATATAAATAACTCTTAAAACTCAACAATCAGAAAACAAATAACCTAATTAAAAAATGAGCCTCACTCATATGTGCGATATAAAACTGAAAGCAACAAATGAACAAGACAAACAAAGAAACAAAACACATAGACGCAGACAACAGTCAACAGTGTAGTGGTTACCAGAGAGTAAGAGGGGAGGGGAGTGGTAAAAGAGGGAAAACAGGGTCAACTATATGGTGATGGAAGGAGAACGGACTCTGGGTAGTGAACACACAATGCAATATGCAGATAATGTATTATAGAATTGTACACTTGAAGCCTATATAATGTTACTAACTAATGTCACTTCAATAAATTTAATAAATAAAAAAGACTACAAAAACAATAGCATAAGATAATAAAATAAATGAAATATGATTTTTACCATTTAAAATAATAAAAATATGAATTAGATTGATCCATGGGGAAAATATGGGCCAAAGACCTTAACTGACAAAACTAACTAAAAAAAGATATGTAGATGACAAATAAGCATACAAAAAGATGCTCCGTGGCATATGGTATAAGGGAAGTGAAAATTAAAATAACAATGAGATATTCCTACACAACTATTTGAATGCCAAAAATCCAGAACATTGACAAAATCAAATCCTGGTGAGGATGTAGAGCAATAGGAACTCTCGTTTACTGCTGGTAGGAATGCAAAATGGTACAGATACTTTGGAAAACCTTTTGAAAGTTTCTCACAAAACTAGAAATACTCTTATTATACAGTATAGCCATCACTGTCTATAACATTTACTCAAATAAATAGAAAACTATGTTTTCACAAAAACCTGCCCATGGATATTTATAGCAGCTTTATTCTGATTTGCCAAAACTTTGAAGCAACCAACATATCCTTCAATAGGAGAGTGGATAAATAAACTGTGAAGTATTATTTCACCCAAAAAAGATGGGATATCAAGCCATGAAAAGACAATGAAGAACCTTAAACACATATTAGTAAGCAAAGGAAGCCAATCTGAAAAGGCTATATACTGTATGATTCCAACCATATGACATTCTGGAAAAGACAGAAAAATTATGATGATAATAATAAGGTCAGTGATTACTAGATTTGGGAATGGTTGGGAAGATGAATATCCAGAGCACAGAGGATATTTAGCACGGTGAAAATACCCTGTATGATATTATTATGATGGACATATGTTGCTATATTTTGTCCAAACACATAGAATGCATGGCACCATTAATGAACCCTGAGGTAAACTTTAGGAACTTTAGAAGATTATGATGTGTCAATGTAGGTTCCATCCTTGGTAAAAATGCCCTGTTGTAGAGAATGATGTTGATCATGGGAGAGGTATGTACTTGTGGGGACAGGAGTTATTTGGGAAATCTCTGTACCTCTCTCTCAAATTTGTTGTAAACATAAAACTGCTCTAAAAAATAAAGTGTTTTTTTTTTTTTTAAATCTTGTATCCTTACTCTATCAGCTCCCTATATTCCCAGTCACGGCTCATTTACTCTCTGTCTCTATATATGTCTCTATTCTGGATATTTTACGTAAATGGGATAATATAATATGTAGTCTTTCATGACTGGCTTTTTCACTTTGCCTAGTTTTTAAGATTCATCTGTGTTGTAGCATGTATCAGTACTTCATTCCTTTTTACGATTGAATAATATTCCACCAGTCAGTTATATTACATTTTAGTTTTCCATTCATTAGATGATATGTGAGGTCTGAGAATTAAGTTCGCAAACTTGCCACCCTGTGCTTTCACTGGCAGCACTCTACAAACAGCTTGGGAAGGTTTCATAACCTTGTATATCAGTGTCTCACAGCTGTGTTCATGTCGATGTGTGGCAGTGTCTTGCTAAGTGGCGTTCATAATTGTTGTTGCATGTTTTTGAGTGCATTCGTGAGAATGTTTGAGCTTTAATTAGACCAACAGACAAACATTAAATTTCTTGTTAAACTTGGCAAGAGTGGAAGTAAAATCAGGGACACGTTAATCCAAATTTATGGGGGTAATGCCATGAAGAAAATGTCAGTGTACAAATGGATTAAATGTTTTTCTGAGGGGAAAGAATGCATCATTGATGAAGAGAGGTCAGGGTGGCCAGTAACGAGCAGAACTGATGAAAACATTGAAAAAATTTGTCGAATTGTGTGTGAAAATCATAGGCTGACTGTGAGAAACATAGCAGACCAAGTAAACATCAATAAAGTAACAGTTAAGAAAATTATGGCATGAGACACGTGTGTGCAAAAACGGTCCCATAGGAGCTCACCAATGAACAAAAGCAAAAGAGAGTCGAAATTTGCCAAGACCTTTAGGGGAGTCAAGACAAAGTTTTGGGCCATGTTATCACTGGTGATGAAACATGGGTGTACCTACGTGACCCTGAAACAAAACATCAAAGTGCACAATGAAAGTCAGCCAATTTTCCGTAACCAAACAAGTCCCATCAGTCCAAATCAAGAGTCAAAACGATGTTGCTAACCGTTTTTGATATCAAAGGGATTATTCATTATGAATCCGCACCAACTGGACAAACAGTTAACAAATTTACTATTTGGAAGTGCTGAAAAAGCTGCGCTAAAAAAATGAAAATGACCTCAACTTTTTGCCAACAATCCATGGCTCTTGAATCATGACAATGCACCAGCTCACACGACACTGTCTGTGAGGGTGTTTTTAGCCAATAAACAAATAACTGTATTGGAACACCCTCCCTATTCACCTGATCTGGCCCCCAATGACTTTTTTCTTTACCTGAAGATAAAGTAAATATTAAAAGACCGACATTTTGATGACAAGGGTAATATGATGACAGCTCCGATGGCCATTCCAGAAAGAGTCCTAAAATTGCTTTGAAGTGTGGACTAGGTGCTGGCGTTGGTGCATAGCTTCCCAAGGGGAGTACTTTGAAGGTGTCCATAGTGATATTCAGCAATGAGGTATGTAGCACTTTTTCTAGGTTAAGTTTGCGAACTTAATTGTCAAGCCTCATATTTGTGTGGTTTCCATCTTTTGCTATTATAAATAATTCTGCCATTCACTTACAATTTTTTGAGTAGACTTATGTTTTCATTTGTTTTGGAAATATAACTGGGAAGGAAATTGCTGAATCAAATGGGAACTTTATTTTTAACAATTTACCAGACTGTTTTCCAAAATGGCTGAGTCATTTCACATTCCAATTAGTAATTTATGAAGGTTCTGATTTCGCCACATTCTCAGCACTTGTTATTATCTCCCTTTTTGATTACAGCCATCTTGGTGGGTATGAAATATTTCAGTGTGATTTTGATTTGCATTTCCCTGGTAACTAAATGATATCAAGTATAATTTCACATGCTTATTGGTCATTTGTATATCTTCCTTGGAGAAATTTCTATTTTGAAGCTTTGTCTATTTTATCGTTTCATTCTTTCTCTTTGTATTATAAAGTTATAACAGTTATTTTTTATATATATATAAATGTCCCTTATTAGACATATGATTTGTAAATATTTTCTCCTTTTCCTGGGTGGTATTTGCACTTTATTTATAGTGTCTTTTGAAGAAAAAATATAACTTTGATGAAATCCAATTTATCTATTTTCTCTGTTTTTGTTTGTGCTTTTCATGTCATATATAAGAATGTGTCATAAATATTTACCCCTATGTTTTCTTCTGAGGGATTTTTAGTTTTAGCTCTTTCATGTAGGTGTTTGATTCCCTTTGTGTTAAATGTTGTGTATGGTATAAAGTAAAATTCAACTTCGTTCTTTTGCATGTGGCTATCCAGATGTCCCGATATCATTTGTTGAAAAAACTATTGTATACCCCATTGAATGGGCTTGACATCCTTCTCAAAAATTAATTGATCATAGACACATAATTTTATTTCTGGACACTCAATTTTATTACAAAGATCTGTAAGTCTATTCTTGTGTCAGTACCATACTATTTTTAATACTGTAGCTTTGTAATCAGTTTTGAAATCAGGAAATGTGAATCTTCCAATTTTTTTTTTTTTCAAAATTATTTTAGCTAGTTAGGCCCCCTTGCAGCTCCATTTGAATTTTAGAACTAGCTCTTCCACCTGAGAAAGAACAAAAAAATTCGGAGGGATTTTGATAAGGATTGTATTGTGTCTACAGATTCATTTAGGCAGTATTGCCATCTTAACAATATTAAGTCTTCCAATATATGAACATGGGATATTTTTCCATACTTTTTAAATTAATGTAGCATTGCAGCATATTTTTAACTGAGGAAATATGACAATGATTTCTTGGTTATGACACCAAAAGAACAAGAAACAAAAGATACCTCCAAACTGTTATCCATAGTGGCTGCACCGATCTGCATTCCCACCAACAGTGCACAAGGGTTCCCTTTTCTCCACATCCACGCCAGCACTTGTTGTTTGTTGATTTATTGATGATAGCCATCTTGACTGGGGTGAGGTGGTAGCTCATTGTGGTTTTTATTTGCATTTCTCTGATGGTTAGTGAGGTTGAACATTTCTTCATATGTCTGTTTGCCATCTGTATGTCCTTTTTAGAAAAATGTCTCTTCCTGTCCTCTGCCCATTTTTTAATTGAGTTGTTTGTTTTTTTGGAGTTGAGATGAGTGAGTTTTTTATAAATTTGTGATATTAACCCCTTATCAGATATATCATTGGCAAATATCTTTTCCCATTCAGTAGGATCCCTTTTTGTTTTATTGATGGTTTCCTTTGCTGTGAAAAAGCTTTTTAGTTTGATGTAATCCCACATGTTTATTTTTTCTCTTACTTCCCTCGCGCGAGGGGATATATCAGTAAAAAATCTTACTCCGGGTAATGTCTGTGAAGTTTCTTCCTATATTTTCTTCTAGGAATTTTATGGTTTCAAAACAGTTTGGAGGTATCTCAAAAGTCTGAAAATGGAACTACCTTATGATCCAGCAATCCCACTCCTAGGTATCTATCCGGAGAAATCCAAAACTCCAATTCAAAAATCTTTATGCTCTCCTATGTTTATTGCAGCACTATACACAATAGCCAAGACCTGGAAACAACCGAAATGCCCGTCGGTAGATGACTGGATTAAGAAACTGTGGTACATTTATACAATGGAGTATTACGCAGCCATAAAGAAGAAAGAAATCTTACCATTTGCAACAACATGGATGGACCTAGAGAACATTATGTTAAGTGAAATAAGTCAGAAAGAGAAAGACAAATACCATATGATCTCACTTATATGCGGAATCTAAAGAAAAGAATAAGTGAATGAACTAATCAGAGACAGTTTTGGTAACATGGAGGAAAAACAGAGGGTTGCTGGAAGGGCGGGGGGGTGGGGATAAGGGGAAGGTGAGAGGTTTTGAAAAATAGTCGGTAACCACAAGATGGTCATGGGGGTTTGAAAATTAATTTGGGGAATGTACAGAGGGATAGTGGATGGGGGGAGGGGGTTCACACAGTGTGAGGGACATAAATGATAAATGTCTAAGTTTTGCTTTGTCTTGTTCACCTGAAACTAAAAAAAAAAAAAAAAAAAAGAATAGAAAAAAAAGATACTAAAAAAAAAAAAAGAAACAAAAGAAAAAATAAGCATGAGGGGTTACATCATTAAAAAAAAACTTCTGCATAGAGAAGGAAACAATCAACAATATGAAAAGCAACCTATGAAATGGGAGAAAATACTTATAAACCATGAATCTCATGAGGGGTTAATATCCAAAATACATAAAGAACTCCTACATCTCAATAGCCAAAAAACAAAATAAAAAACAAATTACCCAGTTAAAAAATGGCAAGGGACTTGAATAGACATTTCTGCGAAGAAGACATGCATACAAATGGCTAATAGGCATAAGAAAAGATGGTCAACATCACTAATCATCTGGGAAATGTAAATCAAAACCGCAATGAGATACCACCTCATGCCTATTAGAATCGCTGACATAAAGGTAAATAAAAAATGTTGACAAGGATGTGGAGACATCAGAACTCTTGTCACTGTAGGTCAGAATGTAAATTGCTGCACCTGGTATGGAAAACAGGATGGAATTCCTCAAAAATTAAAAATAGAACTATGTATTACATGATTCAGCAATACCATTTCTGTTTATATATCCCAAAGAATTCAAAATAGAATATTGGAGAAATGCTTACCCGCTTATGTTCATTGCAGTATTATTCATAATACTGCAGATAGATAAACAATCTAAATGTCCATTTAGATGGATAAATAAAATGTGGTATATATATACACTGTAACATTATTCAGACTTAAAAATAAGGGAATCTTGCCATATGCGATAACGTGAATGAAATGGCTCAGTAAAATAAGCTAGTAACAGAAGGACAAATACGGCATGGATCCACTTATATGAGATATCTACAATAGTCAAACTCATAGAAACAGAGAATAAAATGATGTGGTTGGGGGCAGAGCAAAATGGGGGGTTGCTGTTTAATGAGCACAAAGTTTCAGCTACGCAAGACAAATAAGTTCCTAGATATTTTCTGTACAACATTGTGACTACACTTAACAATACTGTAGTGTGTTCTTAAATTTTTGTAAAGAGGGCAGATCTCCTGTTAGGAAATCTTACCATAATAAATAAAAATTAATTAATTAATTAATTTTGAGAAAAAAATTAAATCCAATAAAGGAAGACATAAATAAAAATAAACCCAATAAAAGTGAAACAATTTTCTGAGCAATTCATACTGCTAAATGAAAACTTAAGTCTAGTCTAAGAAGCATGCGACTGATTACGACATTAAAAAAAAAGCAGTCTTAATATTTGAAAGGCCAGACAAAGATTGACAAATTTCTGTAGCCCCCAAGGAGGGCATATTGCCTAAAGTGCTTGCCAGATGTGGCTAGGAAGGATAAAGAAATGGGATTGTTAGTTTTTTGTTGTTGCTGTTGAGGTGTATGAGTTCCTTATATATTTTGGATATTAGCCCCTTATCAGAGACATTGTTTGCAAAAACCTTCTCCCATTCGGTTGGTTGGCTCTTTATTTTGTTGATGGTTTCTTTCACTGTGCAGAAGCTTTTCAGTTTGATATAGTCTCATTCATTTATTTTAGCTTTTACTTCCTTTGCCTTTAAAGTCAAATTCATAAAATCCTCTTTGAACCTAAGGTCCATTAGTTTAGTATCTATGTTTTCTTCTTTTCAGTTTCTTGTTTCAGGTCTTATGTTTAGATCTTTGATCCATTTTGAATTAATTTTGGTACATAGTGACTGATAGCAGTCTAGTTTCATTCTTTTGCACGTGGCTTTCTAATTCTCCCAGTACCATTTATTGGATAGACTGCCTTTTCTCCATTGTATGTTTTAGGCTTCTTCGTCGAAAACTATCTGTCCATATTTATGTGGGTTTATTTCTGGGCTCTCAAATCGACATAGAAATGCAAATAAAAACTACAATGAGATATCACCTCACCCCAGTCAGAATGGCTATCATCAACAAGATAAATAATAACAAATGTTGAAGAGGCTGTGGAGAAAAAAGAACACTCATATACTGTTGGTGGGAATGCAGACTGGTGCAGCCACTGTGGAAGGCAGTGTGGAGGTTCCTCAAAAAATTAAGAATAGAATAACCATGTGACCCAGCAATCCCTCTCCTGGGTCTCTACACAAAAAATCTGAAAACATTTATCAGTAAAGATATATATCCTCCAATGTTCATTGCAGCTTTATTACAGTGTCCAAGACATTGAAACAACCAAAGTGTTCTTCGATAGATGATTGGATAAAGAAGTTATGGTATATATATGCCATAAGAAAAGATGAAATAGTGCCATTTGCAACAACATGGATGGATTTTGAGATTATTATGCTAAGGGAAACAAGTAGACAGAAAAAGTAGAGAACCACATGGTTTCACTGATATGTGGTATATAAAACTGAAAATAACAAAGGAACAAGACAAACAAATGAAGAAAAAAAACTCATAGACACAGAAAATAGTTTAGTGGTTACCAGAGGATAAGGGGGGCGGGGGGTGGTTGATGTGGGTAAAAGGAATCAAATATATAGTGATGGAAGGATAACTGACTCTGGGTGGTTAACACACAATGTGATAGATAGATGATGTATTACAGAATTGTACACCTGAAATCTATGTAACTTTACTAGCAATTGTCTCTCCAATAAACATTAATTAAAAAAACAAACAAACAAACAAAAAAAAAACAGAAGAAAGAAAAACAAAGAAGAAATAGGAAGAATCTTCCACAGGGTGGAGCCAGGGAGCAATGAAAATAGATGGAGAGGCAAGGCCTCTCAGAAAGCAGACTCAGGACTTACTCCAATTAAATCCTGGGAAGAGTTACCTCATTGGTAGTCCTTTGGCAACCTAACTTCTTACTGGTTTTTAGATAGTGGCTGTGCCACACAGCTGGCAGTACGTTTATTTAAGATGGATATCTTTTAATATGGATGCCTCAGCAATTAAAAGCTTAATGTCAGGCACTTACACTACTCAGAGACTAAATTGTTGAGGTGTTTGCTTTATACAATTTCTAGCACTTTTGCTGGGGAGCAGGTAGAGCTCCCTAGGATGGACCAATTTTGCTATGTCTTCCTCGTAGGAATTTCATAATTTTTATGGAAATTCTGATGTATTTGTCCATTTTAACCTTTCTGAGTCAGGTTATCCTGCATTAGACCTACCATTGTACATGTTTTGTATACGTTTGAGGTAAAATGATGGGCTGACATTTTCTCATGTACTTCACTGGTCTCCGGACTTGAAGGAACCACATTTGTACTCATGAAGAAGCTGCATGACATCACCTGAGCTTTTGCGATGCCTTGCATAGTTCCCATTTGTTCACTTTAGATTTATTTTCCACCTTTCTCCACCCTGTTCTGTATGTGCAGCAAAAGCAGACTTTATCTGTGCAATATATAACTCTGTTTTGGGTTTTTTTGTTTGTTTGTTTTGTTTTGACCTTTTGCTGGCCAGTTGTGTTCAGCCAATGGGTCATATATTAGAGGGAGTGAGGAAAGGGGGAGATTGGGGGAGAGAGAGAGAGAGAGAGAGAGAGAGAGAGAGAGAGATAAGATTCCTTATTCCTCTATGTTCCTGTCTGCTGAGGATTTTTTTTTTTAACATGTTTCTCTATTAGTGTCCCCAGCTTCTGTCAAGCATCACACCACTGTACTTCTAAGACCAATCTAATAACCATTCCAATAGCCATTCCCTCCCTACCCTTCAGATCTAAGGGTGTTGATTGCTTTCTACTGCTTCAAGTTCATGATGCTTCACCATCCCATTAGGCTTCCTTTAATCCTGCCAACTCCTTTGTAAATACTACCTTGTATAACTCTCTGTAATTATATCTTTTTTCTTCAATTATTTATTTTTGAATGTTCCACCTGTTTTATCCTAGTACTTTGATCAATATGTTGAACTTTACATTGGTGCAATGACTGGATTGAGGTTTATTTACTTCTCTTTTGCAGGGTTGAAGGCATGGGAAAAATAAACAAATTATTATTCGGTACTAGTAGGTTTAACTATGCCAGAGAAAATAACGTTCACCAAATCTTGCATATGTCATGTACTTCAAGATTTTTTCAACCTACTCTGTAATGTACGGTTACCAGTTATATGCTTGATTTTAGCCAATGGACTATGAAAGGAGTGACAAGTATTATTTATGAGCAAAGGCAGTTAAGAGCAGGAGTAAATTCCCCATGTGTATTTTCCTCAAGTCACTATTGAAGACAGTTTTCTCAGGTAGCATAGCTACCAGATAAGCCATGGAGAGCTGTGGGATACAAAACATAAGATACATTAGACTAAGTAATCAAAAATTTAACATGTCAATACTTCTTTGCATATTTTATCCTAAAGAAACATCTGAACAAGAATAAAGTCCGTTTGATTAGAAAGTGCAAATTAGTAGACACAATATAGTCATGGGCATATGAAATACAGTGTGGGGAATATAATCAACAATATTGTAAAGATTATATAAGGTGTCAGATGGGTACTGGACTTATCATGGGGAACTCATCATAGACTGTGTAGATGCCTGATCATTGAACTGTACACCTGAAGTTGATGTAGAATAATATTGTATGTCAGTTATAATTATATATGTTCCTGTGGTTAAATATATGGTCATGGGAGGTGGAATATATAGTCATGGGAGGTGAAATATATAGTCATGGGAGGTGGAATAAGAAGATAATCAATGGAATTATAACAGCTATATAAAATGTCAGAGGGGTAGTAGCTTGGAGGAGGGGGGTTATCACTTTGTGAGGGGTGTAAATTTCTAACTATTATGTTGCTTTGTACACGTGAAACTAATAAAAAAAGAAAAAAGAAAGTCAATTTGTAACGTTTTATTCTGTTGCATTTTTGTAACAGTAGAAGACTAGAAACTACTAAAGCTTGCATAAATAGAAATAACTTAAATAAACTTTGGTTTAAACATACAAACATAATAGAAAAAAACGTAGATTGTACTGTTAAGTTACCTGAAGAACATGTTCTAGACTATACTCCCTTTTTTTGGAAGAAAGAAAGAAATATAAGTATATATTCTTATTTTCTTCATTTGTATAAAGAAACATTCAAATAATAAAAGTGAGGTTGTCACAAGGTGGATAAGGATAAGATGAAAGTGAGAAGTGCATCAAATACTGCACTTTATGTATACATATATACATATATATACATATACATGGGTATATATATGTATATACGTATATATATATATGTGTATAAGTTTTAAACCAGTGAATATAATAACCATATAATATTATATGGTATTATAATATAATAGCCGTATATGGTATTTAGCAAATATCAAGTTAATATTTTATCTATAAATCATTAAAAAATCAATGAAAAGAATGGTGGTAATTCGACTATATACTCCCAATAAAATGGATCACTGGAACACTAAAGAACATACCAAAAGAAATCCAAGCTAAAGGAAGTATTCAACCTTTCACATAGTAGGTAAAGAATCCATTTGTTTCAATATAATGCTGAAGGAATGAATAGCTTATTTAAAACATTAACTACGTTTACTTCATGGTATGTATTAAAATAAGATATGATTTAAAGATTTAATTTTTAATGAAAAATTATAAGAACTAGAAAATATGTTTGATTTTTTGAGGGATATGTGAGAAAGCCCACATACAAAAAAATAGACTGACTTAGAGAAAATAAAAATACAAGAGCTCTGCATGTCAAAAAAATCATAAAATTTATAAGAAAATAGTCACAGGGATATAAAGTACAACATAGAGAATATAATCAATAATGTTGCACCAATTGTGTATAGTGCCAGGTGAGTACTAGACTGATCTGAAAGATCACTGCATAAATTATATAAATGTCTAAGCACCATGCTATACACCTGAAACTAATATAATATTGTATGTCAACTATAACTGGGAAAAAAATAACAGTTAAAACAGCGTAAGGCAAAAAATGTAAGAGAATAAGATTTTTCAAATAACAGTGATAGTGTTGATATACTTAAACTACAAAGAGATAGAGTGTCTACTGGAGAATATTAATAGAGAAACAGGGGAAAAACAACAACAGTATGACTAGAAACTTTAAAGGAGGAGATACAATGATCAATAATTACATTTAAGAAGTCCAATATCAAATGTAATCACCTTATGACCAGATACCATTTACTTAACAGTAGCATCTGAAAATGATTTTTTAAAAATGCACAACAATTTATAATTGCCCAGGGAATGCATGTGGTGAGGCAGGCCCTTTCACTTACTGCTTATAAGCATATAAATAGATAAACAGGCAACTTAGCAACACATGTCAAAAGCCTCAAGAATATGAGAAAACATGACTATTTTTCCAATTTTTGGCCATTGTCAACAATGATTTATTGTACACAGGTTACTATTTTTTCCAACCTTTTAGGAGAAATATTACTCATTATAGTGCTGATTTTTACCATTTGTATAAACAATAGTTATATTTTTTTCTATATATTTACGGCTATGTGTATTATTCTTTGCGAAATGCTTACTCATGATGATCTCACAAATGCTTGTGTTTTCATTTGATGGAAAAAATAATCAGAAACGAACAAAATTTTTAACTAGATGTTTTCTTTCCCTTTTGCTTTGGAAACAAGAAAAAGCATAGTGCTATCCACGTGCTTCTCCAAAATGATCTTTCATTCAGCAACTATTAGTGAACACCTACCATATATCAAGTATGGTGTTAGGTGCTAGGAATAAAGCAGTGAAGTATGGAAACAAAACAAACAGGCAAACAAAAATCCTGCCTTTGCACACACTAACATTCTACTGCATTTTAAACCGTTAAAAAGATTATAGACTCTAATCAGATATGTTAAAATAATTAAAATAAAATATACCTTCACACTTTCCCATCACTCACTCCCTTTTTTTAAATAATCATATACAACTAATTGCTTTCCTTGTCTTTTCCCAATCCAGTAACTCTTGTTCATTTTGATAATGATAAAGTACTTATTAAATAATTAATTCTAGGGAGACTATATTAAGGTAAAATATGTTTAATTTCTCAAACTCATCATTGATACAGATCCTTCAGTATTCACTTGTATTATATCTATAATTCTGCCTCAAATAGTGTACTTACTTGGGGATACATTTAACAGTGTTTGCAACAAAGAAAACTTTCCCTATAAGTCTTGGAAAATAAATGCTATGTTGAATTGTTCCTTACTATTTGCCTAAGCCCAAGTATAATAAATTATATTTTTGAAACTTCTCTACTCTTTCTCCTCCTCCCTCTCCTCTGTTCCTTTTCCTCTTCCTTCTTTTTCTTGACTCTAATGTGATATGTTATTTCACATTTTGTACATATTTGTGATTATGTGTGTGTGTATATATATATTTTCCATTATGCTGTACTTTTCTTTGTTTTTATAGTGGACTTTCTGATATTTTGGAAAGTTTGTAAGTTAACAAACTTTATAAGATTTTTGTATAAAACACTTAGGCATCCTTTTTAAAACTTACTCATTATGAGAAAAAGAAAAAGAATCTTGCATCCTCTTCCTCTCTCATTCTGTCCCTGTTCTCCACCACTCGATTTTAATCAATAGTATTATCTTCCTTGTGTTGATCTTTGTATGAAGTCTGTACAATTTTGTCACTGAATTTGTCATTTTACAAGATGTCCTTTGACTGCAAGCTATTGTAATAAGGCTATAAAAAGGATTATATCAATATCCAAACTAATTTCTCTTTTCATTTTTTTAGTTATTCATTTTGACATTGTCAGATATACAATATTTATAGCCTATCTTATTATTCTTATCCCTGCCTCATTTTTTTATCAATTTGGTTTTTACTTGAATATATTAAATTCTCACTGCTAGTCCTTTGTCAGTGTTTTCCCAATCACTCCTTAGCTGACTGTAGCTTTTCTTCAAAAATAGGTTCATGTAAAAAAATATATGCTGCTATTTTACATTCAGTATGGTTTGGTCTATATCCTTTATACTTGGAAGACAACTTTGCTAGATATAAGATCCTTGTATCTCATTTTCTTCCTTTGAGTCTTTTGTAAGTGTTGATTTATAATTTTCTAGCAATGAATATTGTAGCCAGACTGATTTCCTGGACCTTCATTTTTAATCTGCCTATCTGATTTCCTTTCCCTTGAAAGTGACATAATCTTTTCACCTAGAAGCCAAATAGATTCTTTTCTTATAAATACAATAACTATGCTAGTATATGTTTCAGTGCATTTGTGTTCCATTGCTTTGATTTCCTCCATCACAAGTTCAACTTCTCATATGCTGTATCTTTGGTTCCTATTTTCTTTATCACTAGCTATTCACTAATCATCGTAAATTGGTTTCCTTTTGTTAATTTTCCTTATTCCACTCCTTTTTGTACCCTACAGTTCAGTTTCCTTTTTTCCTATTTATTCATCTCATCACTGACCATTTTTCCCCTGAGTTTGTACTGCTTTTCATTAGAGTTTTGATTGGACCCTTAACATGTTTGTAATTAATGTTGGACTATTGGGTTGAAATTTTCATCTGCTTCTGGTCTCAGTTTTCTTCTGTGTGTTATTTTTCTATAGGGAAATTTTCCTATTCCCTCTCTAACATTTTCTTCCAGAAGTATTATATAAATGGTTTGCCTATTCCTCTCTATTTATTTTTGCAATATTTTTGAGTTGGGTTTTCTGAGAAGAAATTAGCAGGAGACAATGGTCATATGTAATTTTTAGTATCACTTATTAATAGCTGTTGTCTAATTTCTCTGTAGATATTTACCTTTTTATTTATTGATATTAGTTCTTTGATAATACAAGCCCTTTTGTATATATACTAGCAACTATTTTGTCATATGGATAGTAATATTTAAAGAAGCATAGAAGTCCTTTTAGTATTGCTTTCTATATCTTTATACATCCTCATTCACTAAAACTATATTATTGACAGTTCTATCAGAATAACATAAAGCTCTTTAAACACTAAGCAGCCTGGAGTTTAGGACAGCAAATTAAGTGTTTACAAATCTGTTGAAAGGACTGGGGAGTAAAGGTTTGTTGCTAACTTTTGAGTACTTATGAAGTTGCTATTTCCAACCCAGCTCAAAGGTACAGGAAAATCACTGCTGATGTTCACTGCGGTGCTGGCTGCAGCATTCAAAAGAATGATCTTTAGGGGCAATGGTCAATAGACACTAAAAAAATTCTCACATTCACCATGACATGCTTTTGCCTGCTGCTGCAAGAGGAAGACTAGAACTGTGCTTCACTACTGCCTTCCAGATCTAACAAGAGTCACTTCTCTTATTATCATCGAAGCAAAAGCCCTGCCACAAAGCATTCTGGGAAATTTGTTTTCCAGACGTCAGCTTCTAGGCTGTAAGAGAGAACATAGTATGCGGTGAGAATTATTGTGAGCACCAACAATCAGTCTGACACAATCCTTCTATTCAGTTCCTCAGCACCAATATCTAACCTTCTGCTCAAGCTTATCTCCCAAACAGCAATGGCAAGATCAGGTATCACATGACGGCCTAACAGGGTGTAACTAGCAACAATGCATTTGCTCTTTTCCCCAAATTCCCATCAAACACTATGTGTGTCATTAGATGGTGTTCCTTTTCTATTATGGTTCAGTCACAGGCACCCTTCTATAGCCTGTAAACCAAACACTGAATAAAAAGCTCACCTTCATCAACACACTTTACATAGCAAAGTTTGGGGAAAAGAGAAAGCTTTTTAAAAGGCAATTGATAATGAGATAGAAAAAAAAAAAAAACATCAGCAGTCAGGGACATGGCCATGGCAGAGGAGATTAAGGTGGAGACCATAACAAAGCAAGAGGAAATGACTTTAATACCGTGGCCAGCAAATAGATTCACGCTGCAGATCCCGCCAAAACTATCAGCTCAGGTGTAGGTGGGGAGAACCATCAGCTTGTAGTTAACAATTTTGAACTGTAGAGAACACTGCACAGTCTGAAGAGATAAGGTGATAGCCTCCTGTTAATCACAGGTGTCAATCAACTAGTCCCACACCTGGAGAGGAACAGCCCGTCCCAGATAAAACCCCCAGGATCCTGCGAGCCGCTGCCTCCCTCTTGAGCCTTGCTTTTGCTTGGGGCCTGCTCCAAACCCTTTGGAGTGTACTTGCTCTTCTAATAATGGCCTTGAGCCACTGCTTTCAGCTCAGGCCCACTTTCAGCTCTTTGAAGTGTACTTTTTCTTCTAATAAACTGCTTTTTCACTACTTGACCTCGGTATCTCATTCAATTCTTTGCTCGAGACACCAAGAACTTGGATATCGCGCCGAGAAGGGCCCACTCTCTGGTAACAGTAAGATGTAAAACAGTGAAGAACATATGCATGTTTATTTAGTCCTCAATTTACAACAGGTATTAACTTGCTGTTTAAAATGTCCTGCTTTCACTTTCCATTCTATACTCCATTTGTACGCAGTTAGTAACGTAAAAGTTTGTGATGTTCTGCCCAGCAGGGTGATTCAAACTTTTATTCCTAAAGTGTCTGATCTTCCCTGTATTCGATTGCTGTAGTATTTTCTTATTGTTTACCATTAGATGTGGAAATGAGACAGGTTAGTTAGCATGTTGTTAGGTAAACAGGGAGGTCCCTGCTGGAATCAACAAAAGGCAGCCATATCCTGACACTCCAGGTTCTGGAATGTCTCCTTCACTCCAGGACAAAGATATGAGACTGTGCCTTGAGGTTAATAAATTATTTTATAAATCCCTTTTGGCCAGACAAGAGAACAAATCTGACAGGTAGGAATGGGTTCGTTAATCCCATTAGGGTGGGCAAACAGGACAAACCTGATAGATGAATTCCATTAGAAGGCTCCAGCCCCCTTCCCCAAGCAGGCAAGGGAAGGTATAAAAGTAAGAACTTTTGCCTCAGTCACTGGGCAACCCTGTTGGGACCCCCTCTCATTCTGAGAGCTGTGACTCTTTCTTTACTCTTTACTCTTTACTTTTAATAAACTATCCTCTTTTACAATTCCTCGCCTCTCCTTGGTCCATGCTTCCATTCTTCGGTTTCACGAGACATGATCCCAGCACAAAGAAAATATTCTACATCGGAAATATTAAGAAACACCTCAGAGAATCCACTGGTTGACAAACATACACTTCTCTGTCTTCCAGACAGAAATTCTCTGAATTTCTGGCAAAAATTCTATTGCTCCTTCAATAATTAGGATTATAACTGCAGACAATCAGCCTTTACCTGGTGGTTCTGTTGCATTAGGAACCCACCAAGAGTAAGGTAGTTTTCTCAATTTCTAGTTCATTGAGACCATAATTGTGCCTTTGTAAGGTATTTCTCCACTGTGAATAAAGACTTTTCAACTATCAAAGCAGTAAGTTATAGGGAGGGAAAACCACAAAAAAAAAAAAAAAAAAAAAAAAAAAAAACTTTTTGAAGGTGATCTTAGGTTTATAATGAAAGGAGTCACTCTCAGTTTCCACTATTGATTCTCTAATCTGTTTTCTGGCTGAGAGTGAGAAGGCACCATTTGCAGTTATCATAGCATAACCTTTTTTTTTTTTTAAAAAACACTTCTCCAATCACAAGTGTTGTTATGCAGAAAACACCATCATTAAGTCTTCTATAAGCCATTCCACTACATGCCTGGAACAACTGCTGCTAGGTGATGAAGTATACAGTCAGGTGAATTATTTCCTTGAGTATGAGTCTATTGCTTCACTGTAAAGTAAATGCGTTGTTCAGAAGCAACATAGTGTGGGATATCAAGGTAGCAAGTAGGGCATTCTGTAAATCTATGGATGAGAATGAGGACAGAAAAATTAGGAGCAGAGCATGGAAATGTTTATCTAGAGTAAATGGCAATGCCAATGGGGTGAATTGCTGTCCTCTTTGTGACTCAGAGGGTAAAAATTCATTAAACTGCCACCAGAAATTATTGCCACTCTTCCCTCCAGAAACATGTATACTATATGTAGCATTCTTAATTTGTATAGTAAATACCTCCATTGTAGGCATTTGGTCATTGAACAGTGGAAATAGCCAGATTTATTCTAGTGAGGAAAGGCTATTTGAGACTAAATCAGTTCTATAGCGCCATTTGTTGTCAGTCTGGTAATGAGCCTACTGAGTAAGCATTAGGTGACAGGTAAAGAGGCTGACTGAAATCCACAGAATGACAAATCTTATCTCACCTGATTGCTGCAAGTCTTCTCCACAGCAGTATTCTTTTGAAAACATTTACATAGGGTAACAAATATATTTACATTCTTCACCAATTCTTAGACATTCCTCCTTGATCTTCTTAACCAAACCTTTCTCTAATTTTTTAACTGCTGCTAAGGTTCTTGTCACTGGATGAATCATTAGTTGGTGCCCCTGACTGTTAATGTCAGTGAATTGATGTTATCTGTACCTGCAGCCAGTTGTTTTTCTACGCAAAGTGTGCAACCAAGTGCCATGCTCACTGAGATAATTTTTCTTCACTATTATCCTTCAGATCTGTGATGATTAATTGCATATCAACTTGACTGGACCATGGGGTATCCAGATATTTGGTCAAACATTACTCTGGGTGTTTTGGTTATGGTGGTTGTGGATGAGATGAACATTTGAGTCAGTAGACTGAGTAAAGCATATGTTCTTCCTAATGTGGGTGGGCCTCATCCAATCCATTAAAGGCCTCAATAGAAAAGGGCTGACCCTCCCATGAATAACTGGAACTCTTCCTGCCTGACTGTATGAGCAGGATTTTCCTGCTTTCTGACTCAAACCGAAGCCTCCTCTCAGCTCTTCTTGGATCTTGAATTTACCATTGAATTTACCAGCTCTTGAACTGGAATGACATCAATTCTTCTAGATCTCCAATTTGTCAACTGCAGATCTTGGGACATCTCAGCCTCCATAATCACATGAAACAATTCCTCAAAATACATTAATAAATCTCTCTCTCTCTCTCTCTCTCTCTCTCTCTCTCTCTCTCTCTCTCTCTCTCTGTCTCTCTCTCTGTGTTTTCTCTCTTAGTTGTTTCTATGAAACTCCTTATCAGGCTGTAGATTTGGATTGAAGGAATGATAACAATACAGCCGAATTAGGTCCATTGAGAATCTGAATAACTGATCATGCAACTTATTCATAGTGTTGAAAGAGGGTTTGGTTGGGACCCCCACAAAAGAGGCCTCACCTCTCCCTGCCTAGAGCTTGAAAGTTGATCAACCCCCTCCCTGCAGTTTGAGCTTGGAATGTCCCATCCCAGTTCCTGAGTTTAGGATGTCCCCTATCCCAGTTCCCTGCTTTAGATAATTACCCTGAAACTTATGCTTGCTTACAAGTCATAAGAGCCACATTGCCAGAGGGAAGACTCCATGCTGACCCCTAGAACCATCACGTGGCCTCTGGAGGAATGCCCAGATTTTCCCTTAAATATCCCAGGCTGGTCGGAGAATGTGAAGGCAGTTTTTGGAGGTGTTAACCTGCTGCCTTCTCAGACCACTGGTGCTCTGATAATAAACACTTATTCTAGGACCCAATTCCTGTGTCTGTCTATTGGCTAAGTGGCGCAGGCAGCACAAGCCCCGGATGCGTTTGGCCTCTGGTTCCAGTATCAGAATCTGTAAAATTGACTCTAAGGATTTATTGATCTGAATACATTTAATTATGTTGCATAGCTGAGACTATATGATTAGGTAAGAAGTCTCATTCAGTTTCTACTCAGGGTCCAGTAGTAAAGTTGGTGCTTAAAAATAAATAAATAAATAAGAGCTGTTATTTGCAGAAAAAAAGCATGGTTTTACTTTCAAACCCTAGATATTTGTCTATTTTTCTCCTTGTATTAATTATTAGAGGGTTCGTAAAGTTTCCCTGTTTGTACAGATATTTTATGTAATATTAGATTTACTAGATCATAAGCCAAGTGGAGTAACAACTATCCATTCAGCCTGAATTTGCTTTCACTTCAGTTAAAACTAGCAACCTTACAGAATATGTCACAGCAGTATACTTTTTAAAATACAAGGCAAAACAGCACACTTATTTGATAAAAACTAGAAAGATGAGTTATAATATAAATTTGTGGCAGTGTTACAGTGTTTTTTATCTAGAGATTCAGCCTACTCTGTATTTAAGGGACCTGGGTCTATGACCAAAAAGCCTCCCCTCTCCAATATGATAGCTCAAATAAGGTCTCCAGATGGAGGATTTCTGTTGTTTTGCTTTCATTTTTAAAACATGACATAACATTTCAGTATGATGCTCATTTAGTTCAGTGCTAGACTCTCCATGATCAATTTGCCATTACCAGAGGTACTTAAAGTGAAAATTATTGTTATTACTCTACCATCTCTACTGCCCATTTCAGTGACAACGTGGTTGTTAAATCACTGACTACTAAGGACTGTAATTTGATTTCTCCTAATCTGGAATACTGACATGCCCATTAATACAAAGGAGCCAATTTTCCCTTTGTTATCCCCACCTGAAAAAAACTTCCAATGCAGAACTCTTCAAGAACACTGGTGCTTCCTTTACAAATACATTTTCAGTGATTTGGTGACACAAATGTATGAACATCCTTTGAAGACCTCCCAAGAGATATTACAAAATATAAGTTTACTGCAACATCCCTATATCTTTTAGACTTGAGATTTCTTCATGGATATTACATCAAGAAAGTTACAGCACTTCTAATTCATTTGAAATAGGACACGATTTAGGTTAGGTTTTGGTTATTCATCCAAGCACAATAAGCCAACTAACACATTTAATCTAGAATCTCTAGTATGTGTGACCTTATTGTTAAGTTCAAGGCACTTTGGTTTGATTTCCCTCTTGACTATTTTTGGAACTTACAAATTATTTAATTAATTTCCATTCACATTGCCCCATATTTTGGCTGACATAAAGCATCAAGACATTGCTTTTCTTACGATGCAAATGGTACCTCTGTCAAGTTCAGACTTTGGGCTCATTTCCTTTTGAATTCATAAATCTAATTCTAATGATAGTTCTGGGAGTAATAATAAGTGATAAAATGGATATTTTGAAGAATAGTGAGTGTTTCAGGTGAAGACAGTACAGAATCCTCAAATAAAAGGAAAATAGACTCCGTAGAAGGAAGGGAACTGGTAAAGAAGGATCAGTAAGATTTGGGCACTCAACCTACCCAGATTCATCCAAAGCCTCCCAAATGTCCCAGTATAATCTTCAGGATGTCACTATTTCACAATCAACAAAAGACCTTGAGAGGATCCAGATTCAACTTATTTGTAATTATGTCTTGCAGAATCAAACTTTGGAATCAGTTTCAGAAACATTGGCTCTTTTGTTACAAGAGATATAATATGTTTTTGGAGAAACTACAGAAGCGTGTTCCTTAACTGTGTCCTGAACTGAATATTTGAAGGCCTGAACTTGTCATTTTATTGTTGTTGTGAATTCTCCAGTACAATCAGAAGAAGAATTTGGTGTATATGTAGTCATAATTCCTACTACAGAAATATAGTGTAGCAGTTATTTGGTGACTTAAACCACCGTTTTCCATAAACACTTATTCCAGGATGCTGCAGCTGATGTAACTTTTGCTATGAAATTCCAGGGACTACCAGTATCCCATATTCCACTAGAGAGGAGAGATTATCTTTACACTAATATCCAAGAAGGTAAGACAGCATAAAAACATTAAACACACACATATAAAATTATATGTGTATATAAAATTACGTGTTTCTTTATTCTTTATTTCAAACAATACCAGTGCTTATTACTGCTTTTGATTTTTCAACTCCAATAAATTTAATGTATATAGCTGCTAAGGATCATAGAAATAATCAATTAGAACTATCTAATTTTCTAGGTGAAGCTATTTTTTTTCACACGTTTATTGTTTTTACTAGAATGAATTTGTTTTTAGCGCAGTGGTACCAAACTAGCTCAAAAAGGAAAAATTTATTGTAAATAAGCACACAAAACAGGCCTCAGGAAAAATGTGATCTAAAGCAATTGTAAGAGATTTGGTAAAATCAATTTTTAGACTTTCACTGTGATGTTGTGTTACTAATGGGATATTATCTACTACAATTTACTGACTTGGTATATTAGTACTATTTAGTTAAATTTCCCCAAAGAGGTAACTGTATTGGTTGTTGACTAGCAATTAAATAATTTCTCTTGGATCAGATGGTTATATTTAAAACAATAAATTATGTATGACTATAAAAAAGTGGATGATGAGATATGACATTGCTCTCAGACTCATCCTTCAAACAGGTGTACAAAGACTAATTTCCAAAGAATAAGACGTGGGCTGAAGCAGGCAAACTATATATTTTATGTATTATTTTTTCCTTATTATTATTATTTTTTTAGTAGCATTACCTAGGTTGCTATAGTAGAAAACTAGTGTGGTGCAGATTGCTATGGCAGAAAACTACCATAAATCCGGCTCTTCTAGCAGTGTGGTTTTGGGCACATGGCCCCAGCCTAAATTATGGTAACGAGTCAAATTGGAACTGAAAATACCTTAGGGGATTAGACTTCTTTTTGATTAAATGGAGTGATTCCAAAATTCCTACAAGATTTCTAGGTGATTTCATAGAATCTCAGGATAAGATAAAACAGAATGAATTATATCCTATTAAACTTTTCTGAAAATTCTTACGCTACATCCACTCAATTTACCTCTAAATTTGAGTGCTACTTATCATTAGATATAAGAATGACTTGAAAAACGTGCGTTACCTGATTTTGCCATAACGTAAGTGAAAATGAGCACTGAAGTCCGTAATAGTGTATATAAGATTGCTCAAACTAACTAAAGACCAGTGATATCGTGATATCCTGTCAGACACAATTATGCTACTTCTACTTGCCTTTATGTACCCAAAATAAAGACAGAAAATCTTTCCCCAGGATTACAACCAAATAAATATACTTCCCCCATGTTTTGAATCTTTTCAGCTGTTTATGCTTATTTAAAACTTTGACCTCTATACTGCTTTATAATTATTTATTATTTTTTACCATGAGGAAAAATTACATAATAAGTCCAGAAGATTAGCTCCATTTACAAAACTTGGTGAGAAAAGACTACATTTTTGGCAAGGGGCAGACTTCATTATCTTTTCCCTTTAAGAAAAAGTATCATTCATTTTTTGCAATAACAACCATTAATTATAATAAAAATTATGTCACATCCACTTATTTCTATTCATAAGAGGTGTATGTAAACCAGTATTTCCCTCTGTCCATCTTAAGTGTTCAGCACCCATCATCAATTCGATTAACATTGTAAAAGGTCCCTGTAACTTATGAGAAATTCTCATTATGAAGCAGCAGAATTGCAGGCTCCTTGCAGTTACTGTAGATGGCACCATGGAAAGAAGTTTATTTTATTCTCTGAAAGCTACACCTATATCATCTTTCTGCCAAAACGTACTGGCCTTTCTCTACTGTCATGGGGAGTTTTGATTTATGTCGCTCACTGTAGAGATTCAGTGAATAAGTCGATGCCAGTTTCTGTGTACTCTCTGGTACACATATAATAGTTTGTCTGCTACTGTCATTTCCTTTTCACCTGACATTCCGAAATGACAAAAAGCAAACCATTGGTGATCACACACAAATACACGCTTGCATGCACACACACAAACAGGCACACACACACACACACACACACACACACACACACACAGTAATAATAAAGACATATTGACCTTTGTCTGGAAAGGAAAAAAAAGAACTAAAAACCTAATACCGTGTAAAGAAAAAGAGAGTCAATGATCACATTATGTTTAAGAAGGCATATAACATGTTTAATTCCCTCTACTCCATAAAAAAAAATTTCCTTGAATTGTGTTTAAATTTTAACATATGGAAATTTACAATATTTATATATTTTAAATATTGTCTAAGTTAAAAGTTTCCAAATTTAATTTAAAATCATGATGAGAAACATCTTGTGACTTTCAAAGATCTTTTTTAACGATACATGCTTAAAAGAATCCAGTATGATTAGCGGCACGTGTACACACACACACACACACACACACACACACACACACATCACTTACTGTGAGTGCTCAGTAAGTAAGTCAAGGTATGTTCCCTGTTCTCTCTGGTATACAGGAAAACAGATGATTTCAACACACATAATTTTTATTAAAAAATAGCATTTCTAAATATGGATAAATGGATAAACGTGTAATTACTCAAAGGGTTAGATGGACACTTAAAACCAAATGACTTACTTCCAGAAGTTTCATTTTGAAGCAGTGTTTTGTTGTGGTTAAGCATACAGGCTCTGCCAACAAATCATTGTTTCTGAATTCTGGCTATACCAAATAAAAATGTGGACTCTTGGGCCATTTAACATCTCTCAAGCTCAGTTTTCTTATTTTAAAATTAGGGGTCATAAGAGTACCTTTTTCATAAAATTGTTATAAGGAATTAACATCGGTGTCTGCAGTTGGTAAGCTTTTAATAAATGTAAGGTATCATTACTATCATAATAAGTTTGCAAAAATGAAAAATAGAGAAAATATAAACACCTATATAAATCAGCAGATATGTTAAATTATATCATACAATACACAAACATATTTTTAATTATTTCCTTATCAGGATACACAAAGATGCAAAAAATACTAGAAGGAAATATATTAGTGGATAGATTATAATGTGATAGTTGAATTCCTTAACACAGCACAAGTATATAGTCCTACTGCACAGATATTGGGCGTGGTTGGTGATGTGACTTGCTTTGGCCAAAGAAATGTGAACCAGAATCTAAACAGGAAACATAAAACCACACCAGTTATTTAACAGATATTTTGATATAAATTAATCTTTATAACTAGCTATTGGAGGCAATTTAGTTAAAAACAAAGGGAACATTACTTTATCATGGAGATAATAGCTGTGGTAACCAGTTACCATACTTAAGGCCACAGGACAAAAAAGAAAGACATTGAGATTGTTAAAAAAAGAAGTTTGGAGGAAAGCCCTTATGAGTGTGGAGCCCAAATTCCTGAGAAGGTTGGTTCTGTGCCTTAGGGACTCTGAAGAGGGATGCTGTAGAGCAGAGATACAAACCTTGAGGAAGGGGCACTATTCACCTGATAGTGATGACTTAGAAATTCAAAAGAAGGACCCTGCTGCAGGCGGAACTTAGGATTCAGAGGAGGAAACTTTGACCAGCTGGTTCTGGGGTCTCCGAGCAGGCATAGAGAGGCTGCCTTGGGGAGTTTCAGAAAAACTGCAATCCGCAATCAACTACTACTGCCAAGGTAATGAAATATTACTGGGATAACACACACAGGGAATGAAGTCCTTCCTTCTTCTGCATCTGGACTTGTAAACTGCCTGCAGTGGCCTGTGTACTGGATCTACAGTTGCCCAGAAGAGCCCTGCCTAGATTAACGAACCTTTAGATGACCGCAGGTAGAAGAGCTCTAAGAGTCTGATGGCAAATCACTGTTTTATGTCAATGAGTTTTAGAGTACTTTGTTACAGTTATCAGTAATAACTGACTGATACAAGTCAATAGGTAAGTAGGCAACAGGGAGGTGGATAGGCGGGTGATAGGTAGATGTCCACAAGGGCTTGGATTTCATTTGTCTTGGTGGTCATTATACTCGTATCTCCATCTTCTATTAAACAGTGCCTGGTAAAAAGTTTTTATGAAAATAATCATCAACTGAATCAATATATTGATTATAAATATTTGAATCTACTATAGTTTATTTAATTTTGCATAATTAACATTTACCAGTGTTATTAAAAAATACTTCAAAATTTCATTTTCAAGCTTACAATGATTATACAGTTTCTTGGTAACATTTAGTTGGTTTCAGTTCTATCTCATAACATTGCTTAGACTGCCGATACAAAGACAAGTGTCCTTTAGTGATAGGGTTTTGCTGTGATATTTTAAAAATAATCAGTAGCAGGCCTCTATAGCTTTGGTTTCCCTGGCACTGACTCCTTTTTAGCCTTGGAGGGAAGAAGTTTCATCCAAACATTGTAAAGCATATGCATTTTAGCCTTCATTATGTGTCAATCAAATTTGAATGTCAGATCCAATTACAGGAAAAAAAAAAAAATTCTACTTACCAGGGAGTAGGAAATAAAGCGAAAATGAAATTATGTTCATCGACTTCTCTTAACCTGCAAATTTTCACTCAGGTTATTCTTTCAGAACTTAATACAATGTCTTTGGATGAGTTGACTTTTGACCTGTGTCAAACTACCAGAGGAGATCACTGAGGATCACACAGGACAGCATGTAAGTTTCTACTGCCAGCAACAGAAGTTACCATCATCCTCTGTTTAATCCTTTCAAACAATATCCCTGTTTTTAATATTGATGGAAAGAACTTCATCTTAAGTAATGAAGGAATTAGCTAGACCTTTCCCGCCTAATATAAGTATTTCCTCACCCCCAGCAGGAAAATAATCATTTTCAATGTGTGATAGGATGATAGATACAGTAATTAATTTGTAGTACTACAATTTTAACTATTCTATTCAAGCTATTCCTTCTATCACCATTTATTAGGACGTGGACATCCAGGATCATTATTTGCCAGGAACTAGAGAAGAATGCTAAATTCTCAGTTTAGGACAGGGAAAGTCAAGGATTTGGATGTTAATTGGGACGAATTTTGATGTTAATGTGTTCTAGTAAACATTTACATTTGCATTCACCACAAATAATTAAAGAACTGCAGATGGGGAAATAGAACATTGGAGACAATGAAGACATTATAAGATGCAGGGTGGTAAATCTGACAAGAGATTGACTTCCTCTTACTGTTAAGAATTGAATTGGGGATAGAAAGACAAAAAGAAAGAAATACCAAACATAAAGGCTAAGGTTTTCACATAGATGACACTAAGATATGAAGACTTTAAAAATAAATTTTTGCAACTGAATCTACTTTTATGTTTTTGAACTCCTACTTAATCCTGGCACCGATAATCTAGATATTTTCCAGTAAATTTATATCAATTCATATCAATTTAATTACTTACATTAGTAAATTCAAAATTCAAAAATAATTTCTAGTCCAGTTTGCAAACACAAACTAATCTTTCTTAGCTTTAACTACTAGTTTAGGTCTCTTGTGAGTTAAAACCTTAGAGCAAGATTGCTGCTGGCCCAAGGCACTTAGAAATAAGAGGAGACTTTGAGCTCACCAAGAATCCCATGGCCTAGTGAATCATAAAACGTATCTACAATTTTCTCAGAAAGGCTCAGAAAACATCCGTGGATATACTTGAAGAATGAAGGTCAGACAAGCATCAGAGGCATGCAATTGGGAGGGCAAAAAGCTCAGGCATGATACAAAAAGTAAAAGTATATTTCCCCATTACCATTTATTCTCTCTGAGAGCGCCGGCAAATGTACCGCCATCAGAACTACCGATAAGGATGATCTGTGCCAACAGAACAGATTAGAAGGACATTAGCAGCGGAGGGCAAAAGAGACAGAAACTTGAACTCTTCCTCCCTGATTCTTCATAGTCATTCCACAGGGGCCCCATCCTGCTAACTGACTACTCCAATCCCTAGTTACCTTCAAATATTTGCACTTACAGTGGATTGGAAGCTGTGGTTGAAACAACAAATATTAGATATGCTTAGAGTGAAACTGAATTAGCTCAGATATGTATTTGAATTAGTCCAATTTACTAGATGGGGGCTAGATTTAGTTACCTAGGAAATTCTTGGGACACCAAGAAACAAAGTTGTTCTATTGCAAAGTAAAATTTATTTTGTTTCACATTCTTGATCTCACATTAACACCGTCTACATAAAAACCTGAATCATTGTTTTTGGCAATTTTTAAATGCACAATACTAAGTGGTTTTATTTAGAAAGTCTACTCTTTCTTGAAGACGTATTTTGCGTTTCATTTCCTTTGGCGGACCTCTCACATGGCCATGCTTCATTAAATTGACAATCCGAAGGAGTCCATAATAAGGTACATTTTGTGTTGGTGTTGTTCTTGTTTATATTTAAAGTCCACTATTATTAGCAGTCCTTAGAATTTTCTAGGCCCAAACCATCTTTCCCATGATTTATATCTTAGTAATTTGAGGTCTAGAACAGATATTTTCTGTACTTCTTAAAATGTTTTATCTTCTCTTTAGGACCCTGAGCTGATTTTGTGTGGTACTGCCATGATCCCATTTAGAAAAGACAATGTGTTTGTCTCCTTTATTTTCAAAACCATCTGACTGTGCATCTGTACATTCCTTTTAGTGAATACTATGAGATGTCTGCAGTGGAACATCAAGTCTCAATTTTCAATTTCAATTTCTGAAAAAGACCCCATTAAGACAACTGGTTAGTAAAATTACATAGGTTTCAAGTGTACAATACTGTACATCATCTATATCTCACATTGTGTGTTCACCACCCAGAGTCAGTTCTTCTTCCATCACCATATATTTGACCCCGTTTACCCTCATCTACCACTCCCTTCTCCCCTTATCCTCTGGTAACCACTAAACTGTTGTCTGTGTCTGTGAGTTTTTGTTTCTTTGTTTGTCATGTTCCTTCGCTGCTTTCATTTTTATATCCTACATATCAGTGAAATCATATAGTTTTCGACTTTTTCTGTGTGACTTCACAAACCATTGTCATCCCAATAAATTTTAATTAAAAAAATAAAGATAAAAAAGGACAACTGGTATTTGAGATTATTTATTCATTAACAACCCATTTATATGTTATATCACATATTAAGTATAAGTTTGAATAGTTACATTTTTGAGTCTGATCAGTTTATCTCACTCAAATTATGGCTGGGCATAGTTGTATTATAAAGTCTGCCACACTTTCATTGAGCTGACATTAAAAAACCCACATGAAATCATAGTTCTTTATGCCAGTCTGTTGCTGAAGGTATCATATATTATGTAATCTAATGCTATTTCAAGAGGAAAAAATGCAATGAAGAGTTTGTAGAATTAGCAAAAGTTGAAGTTTCAACACACACAGTGAAACAACACATTTCCTTTTATCCAATGATAAGTATTACATACTCTATTGTGTTTCCTCAGACACTTTCTTTTTAAAAACCCCAAAACAAATAATAATTTTAAATCACATCATGTAAGTATAGCTGGATGGAAAAGAAAAAAACTTAGCAATTGGAAGCAGAATTTCTTTTTGAAAAAGCTAATGTCTTTGTTCTAGGCAAGTGTTCCCCAAAAGTTAAATTTCATGAACCTTTATCATTTCTACCATGGACTCTTACTTCCTATATTGTTATATATCTAACATATCTAACAGTTTGTGAATTGCCTTATTTTAAGGTAAAGTACTTTTATCTGACATAATTTCAATCGCCACAAAAGGAAGAAACTTGAAACAAAACCAAAAAAATTCAGTTTTTACTAGACACATTTGCCTTCTGAAGCCCTTGTCTGAGGCTTGTTTTCTCATTTTTGTTTTTTGTTTTTTTAAATTATTATTATCTAATGGCAGAAAATGTAATGACATAACTATAAACTGATAATTTTCTCTTGACTTCAAAAGAAATACACTGTTGGTGGAAATGAAAATTGGCACACCCACTATGGAAAACAGTATGGAAATTAGAATTACCGTATAACTGACCCAGCAATCCCTCTTCTGGGTATGTACCCCAAAAATCTGAAATATTTATCCATAAAGATATATGCATCCTTGTGTTCATTGCAGCATTATTCACAATGGCCAAGACATGGAAACAACCAAAGTGTCTTTCGATAGATGATTGGATAAAGAAGATGTGGTACACATATACAATGTAATTATTACTTGGCCATAAGAAAAAAATGAAATACTACTATTTGCAACAACATGGATCTTGAGATTATCATGATAAGCGAACTAAGTCAGAAAATGTCAAGAACCATATTATTTCACTCATATGTGGGATATAAAACTGAAAGCAACAAATAAACAAGACAAAGAAACAAACAAAAACTCATAGACGCAGACAACAGTGTAGTGATTACCAGAGGGTGAGGGGGTAGGGGGTGGTAGAAGAGGGTAAAGGGGATCAATTACATGGTGATAGAAGGAGAACTGACTTTGGGTGATGAGCGAACAATGTGATACATTATAGAAATGTACACTATATAATTTTACTAACCAATGTCACCCCAATAAATTTAATATATATATTTATAATTTATATAATATGATTTATATATAATATATATAATTTTATATATTATATATATATATATATATTTTTTAAAATAAATATTGAAAGGAAAAATTTTCTCATGATGGGATTTAATACTAGTTAATGCCTTAGCTTGGTACTACCTAATATTTTGTTCTTTACCACCTACAATGATATCAGTTCTATTGGAAAAGGATTGTTAGCAGGAGTTGGAGAACATTACAAATTTTTTTTTTAAATAAAATTGAACCATTTGGGGGGATGGTGGTAAAATGGTTGAGATGCAATGTGTGAGAGTCAGCAGTTAGAAGAGAGAGGCTGACCGAGTTTTACATCTAACTTTCCCCTTAAGTTTGCATCAGTATATTAGCCTCATTTGTCTCCACCAAAATTCAGTCAAGTTGTCCACGTAAATGAAATTCCTGTATGCATGTGCATAAATAATGTATTAAGGTAGGCAAATCAGGAGAAGCGACTAAGTGCCATATCTGTTTTTATATGATATAATAAAGGAATCAAACATTAACAAAGGTGAGCCAATCAATAAAATGAATGGATTAGAAGAATGAACTCTGAAGCAATGGTGACAATGAGAGCCTATCAGCTGTGAACTTGTAAAATATCAGGGAAGCATTAGACTTTCCATAAATAGTTGCATAGATACTCCATTAATTTTATAGATCTTAATGGGCAGGTTATCTTCAATTTACAGTTGGGTTATATATTAGAGACAATTTTTTAAATGGTACTTTCTTTATATCATTTTAATACTTTTTTAACATTTAAATTTCCCTGAACATATTGTATGGTGTATACTCAATATAATTTATTGGTTTGAACAAAATTTGATTTTCCCTCAAGTCTTAGACAGGAAATCCCAGAAAGGAATTTTTTTCCAGCTTTATTGAATTATAATTGACATACAAAAATAGTGCAAGTTTAAGGTGCAAATGTACTAATTTTGTATATGTATATATTGCAAAATGGTTTCCACAATAAGTTTAGTTAACATATCTATCACCTCACATAGTTACAATGTGTGTGTGTGTGTGTGTGTGTGTGTGTGTGTATGTGTGTGTGAAGAGAACTTTAAAATCTACTCCCTTAGCAACTTTCAAATACCATGTATCCAAGCGCACACTTTGGTCAATGTTGTTCATGTAGTAGTTTACTGTAATCAGAAGTTTCTGGATGCTGATGGTAACCATTTTGAGCACCTCTTGTAATTGCACAAGTCAAATGTGATTTGCATTCATCTTTTGTTATCAGTATATATTGAGTATTACAATTTTAATACAGTTTTCCTCTCTTAAAATATGTATACTTTTTTTGGCACCCTCTGTATACAATTAAGAAGTAACTATAGTCATCATGTTATACATTACATCCCAAGAACTTACTGATCTTAGAACTGGTAGTTTGTATCCTTTGATACATTAACCATTTACCATTTTTCCTATCCTCCACTTCTTACTTCTGGCAACCACCAACCTATTGCTATTATTTTCCTTTTATTGTTGCTGTTTTTCTTTTTTTAAATTCCATATATAAGCAAGATCACACAATATTTATTTTCCTATGTGTGACTTATTTTACTTAGAATAATGCCCTCAAGATCCATCCATGTTGTTGCAAATGGGAAGATTTCCTTCATTTTTATGGTTGAATAATATTTCATTTTATGTTTATACCGCATTTTCTTTATTCATCTGTCGATGACCACTTAAGTTGTTTCCATGTCTTGGCTATTTTAAATAATGCTGCAATGAACATAGGGGTGAAGACAACTCTTCAAGAGAGTGATTTATTTTCCTTGGGATATATAGACAGAAGTGAAATTATTGCATCTTATTTTTAATTTTTTAAGGAACCTTCACATTATTTTCCCAAGATATAAATTTTAATATCAATTTTAAAGGAATAAACCACATAACTATGTGAAACGCTAATGAATTTAATACATAATTGTCAAGTATTTATTTCTCAGTAAAATTTTTCTAACCAGTGTTTCATGAATTTTTAAAACTTTTTAAGTGTTAAAAACAACATGAAGTTTATTTATATTTTAGAAATATTAATAATGTGTGAGCATGTATGTAATTAAGCAATTGTATAATATCTCAACTCTGGGGTAAATAGATTTAGAGAGGTTTTTAATTGTTTTCTAAGTTTACTTAGCCTAATATGTTTGCATTTATTTTAGGATACCTTAAAACTGTATTGTTTTTAAATATCAGTTTATCCCATAATATTGCCACATTATATCTAGCCTTTGTGTATTGTTATTATACCTTATGTTTGGTTAATTATTTATGCAAAGATCATGTAGATGTGCTTGGATCTAAATCTCCTTCTGCCAGTTGATGTGACTTGGCAATACTTAAAATTTAAAAGCAAACATAAGTTGTTTATTTGAAAAAAATAATAGATTTAGGGAAATTTTGAAAAGTTACTTTGTTTTATGAAATAGCAAGACTCCTGTTGTTTCTTGACTAGTTACTGAAATGTTTTCTTATATTTTCTAGTATAAATGTTTTGGACACAAATATTATATTTTTATTGCATCATCTCTAACTCAGTAGCAATTCTAGACTCTGAAATACCTGAATATTTTATATTTGTGTGTGTATGGGTGTTTGTGTTTGGCTACAAATACATGCATCACTAAATCAATGTTTTACACAATGATATTTGGTTAATCCATAAAAGAGCAGTGGCAAAAAAAAAAAAAAAAAAGAGAGAGAGACAGAGACAGAGAGAGAGAAAGAGAGAGATGTTTCCTTCAGCCCCAAAGAAAATGACTCGACATATTCAGGGAAAAGAATCCTTCACTGTAAACACATCGTAGTCTATCATATTAATACACCAAGTGTCAAGTAAATTTATTCACTGGAAAGCAGGGTACCTATATCATCTACCTTCAATGTGAAGAAAACAAAAATGAAGGATCTTTATGTTTCATTTAGGAGTCTTTACATTCCCATTTTGTACTTAGTTATAGAACTAGTGTACAAATGGTTAAATGCAAGGATTTGAACCCTGCCAGATGAGGATTCAATTCATAATTCAGTCATTCAATGAGTCAACTTGGAAATAATAACGTTTGTGAACCTCCTTTTGTTAACAATAAAATCAGGATATCAAAAGCAATCTCATATAATTATTAATATTAAATAAATAATCCATGAAAAGATCTTGGCACATAGTAGGCACTCTACAAACGGTGACTCATTACTTAGAGCTAATGTTATTTATTTCCTTTAAATTTCTTCTTTATCTGGGAGTTAGAATTATTTTATGAATCTTTCATTACTGTTAGAAACTATGTTCTGAATTTCACTCAACTAAAGTCTCCAAGCCCATTAGCAGAACAGTTTAGTTGCTTTCCTTTTCAACCAAATCTTATGGTGAACACTACTTTTTGAACAAGCAACAGATGGATGGGAGGTATACACAAAGTACACAAAAGCAATTCTTATTTATTTTGAAATGTATATTCAAGGCCAGCAGCATACAATGCATAGCACAGTGCTTTGTATGTACTAAATGTGCAGTAAATAAGCATTGAGAAAATGAACTCATATTCAAATATTTTATTATTTCCCTGTTTATTTAACTGCTACTTCTGTTCAATCATATAGAAAGAAAAGTCTCATGAATTTGACTTAGAATGGAATATGAGTTAGCAAGATTTGGACCCTCTGAATTTTCAACAAGTCCACATTGAGTCAGGCAATACTGTATAACAGAGAACCTGAGATTGAGCTCTAATCATGTCACCTACCAGTTGGTTTGACCTCTTAAATTCTTTCTGCCACAGTGAAATAGAAAAAATAATGGTCACAGATACCTTGCAAAATTATTTTGAAGATTAAATGAGACAGTGTAGGTATGCAGCCCTTACTAAAGGACAGAAAAGTATTAACTCATGATTGTTGAAAAAAAATAATAATAGGAGGTAAAACTTTCAAATCAGCGACTCAGACTAGGATAAAAATTATTCAAAATGGGGCAGAATAGAAGGTTTAGAAATGATCTGTATTGTTCAAAAATGAAAGATACTTCAATATGTTATGACACTTTCATAAATTAAATGTAATTAGGACATTTAAAAAAAATGAGGTATGTAGTTTTTCCAGAGATGAGAAAAGCACATCATTTGACAAGCTCATAATATATAGAGATGGTCTAAGTAGCTAGCATGACCTAAGGAGGAAATAAACAAAGGGGGATTTTAAATTTGATGACCAGCTGTTCTCTTACTCTAATCTTCTAAAGGAAATTTACTCTAAATATTAATAATACACAGTGACAGAATGACTTTTGTCATTATTTTTTTAGAATGTAATTTATTATAAAAGTAGTTTCCAGCCTGATTTTTGTGGGGAATGTTATGTATTTATTTCATATTTCTATGGTTGAACATTGTTGTGGAGCTCAGATTCACATTTGTTTGTTTCTGTTCTATTTGTAACTAAAAACAAAGCCAGAACAATGGAGATATCCTGCCGCTTCAGACAATTTCGTGTTATTTTCTGTCCACTGTGTTATTATTAGTCTTCATTAAAGATTAAGTAAATGATGAGTTCATTTCAAAGTTATCCTAATTTTCAGTATTTTCATGTTTATACATTAGAATTCAAAAACAACAGTCATTTGCATCAATGTCATTATAGTGTTTTCAGTCAGTCTTAGAAATTTGTATTGTCTGAAGGAAGTTTGAGCCAATTTATCATGAAACGATGTTGGACTACAAGGAGACATCCTCAGCAATGACTTTATCAGAGAGGAAAGAGAATTACTGTGGTTGAAAGATGTAAAATAGGACACATAAGTCTAATCTTGGCTACACTTTGGCCAAGTCATTTAGGTTGCAGCCTCGTCTGATAAATGAAGGTATAAAGCTCATTATTCCTATCTTAATTTTATATAAAAGCCTCATAGAAGAGTGTGGTGCATCCAGAATGGGGTTCATATGGCCATTTGAAATTTCCACTTTACTACAGTAAATGGCTCAAACTTAAGCTATAAAACAGATAAGTACAAAAGGATAGAGACACCATTTTACCTATGGGGTAGCACAAATTCATAAGTAAAATATGGTGGCCATACGGACTTTAGTAAAGCTGTGAAAATCATAAGTGAAAGAGGAAAAGGAGCCACTATAACCATGTATAGGCACAACTTATTCAAAACCTGTATGATCACATAAGCCTGAAGAACTAAAGAAAGAATGGGAGACTTTGGATTTTAAACACACTGGACCTAATTTTGTTCCTCACTCTTTCTGCCTGTCTCAGTATCAGCCACCAAGAGGAAGATCACAATCTGCAAGGTGACCTTTAGAAGGGGAATGTGCCAAAGAAAAACTGCATCAGAGTTGAAAAGGCAAGGAAGATTTTATTCAAGACTACTGCAATAGGAGAGAGAGAGATTGAACTCAAGTCCATGGAAACAAAAGGAAGAGGGGTTTTAAGCATTGGAGTGATCTAGTGGAAGAGAACTCTACGTGGGATATTGGTCATGTGATAGGCCATCTGTGTCTGTTCAAGTTAGGCTTCTACCCTCTCACAGAGACAGAGAGATAGGAATGCTATGTTTCCTGATCATTGCATTTCAGAGGTGGCTCCTAGGTCCTTGAAAAAGACATCTCTGAGATTTAAAACTGTCAGCAAGCTGGGAGAAGATTTATATTTCAAAGGAGCAGAAGTAGAATTTACGATTGGTAGTTTTGTCAAGTAAATGCTCTAAAAGAGGGAGGTCAGAGGACTATAGTCGGGAAGAAATGCTTCTGAAGGTCAGTCAAGCTGAGGGGAACATTAAGGCCATCTTGGTGAGATGCTAGGGTCCGTTTGATTAATATGAATATAATAAAAAAAAATAAGGAAAACATTAGGGGCTAAGGAACAGAACAGACTAATTTGTTTTATGTCATGCATAGTAAAATATAATAGAATGAAGCAGAAGTGTTTCTTATCCTCAGGGGGTTTGCTTATTAGTAGGAAATATGATACAGATACACACACACACACACACACACACACACACACACACTAACTTTACAATAAGATAGGAATAATAACTCTCTCACAAAATGTTATAGGAGGTAAAGGCATAATGGTTTTCAAGATGATTTCATGAAGGTGGATTGATTTTATATAAAATCTCAAAGTTAATTCAAATTTGATTGGTGAAAAGATAGAGTACAGCATCCAAAAGAACAAAATTGCCCTCTACTAAATAGTTTTATGAAAATATACTTTTAAAAATTGAATGTGAAGATTTATTTCAATATAATCTATTTGTTTATTTTTAAAACTTCAATGGAGCACCAGATGTGTTATGAATCTGTTAGCTGCTGTACATTCAAAGATGAATACTATACTACCAGATTACTCATACATTCATAGGATAACTGGCATATAAACACACAAATACACAAGGGAAAGGTAGATGTTATAATAATGGTAAATTATGTGAAATAGAGGCACAGTTGAACACAGGATGAAAGTGCTTTTGTAGTACTATGCTGGCAAATCAAACTAACTAGTAAGAGTATAGACATGAACAAATAATGGGAAGGTAGGGAGGTTGGGTAATATTAGAAGAAAATTTTAGTTTTTGCTTTCCTCCAACTGATTCTCTAAACAGAAAAGTGATTATTTTAAAACATAAATAAAATCATGTCATTTCTCTGCCCTAATCATTCTACACATTGTCATTTTATTTTAAATAAAATAAAAATTCATTTCTTGGCATACAAAACCTCTTCCTGTTTTCCCAATCTCCAACATAAGCCCTTTTCTTCCTTGCTACTAACTTTCAAATACACTGGCCTACCTTCCGTTTCTAAGATGTGCCAGATCCATCCTCCTCTATGATTCTTACACAGTTGGATTCTTCTCACCCTTCAGCTCACAGGATTAACATCATTTCCTCATAGACACCTTCCCAGAATATCTAAGTATACCCACCACTCACTATTCTCATTTACATCAATAACATTTGTCTTGAATTTGTGACTATCCTAACCATTATTTATTTGTGTATTTTGTTGCTCCTGAAATTGAATACTTTTGCAATTAACAAAGATTTTTCTTGATGAATAGGTGTTCAGCTTCTACTACAGTCCACAAGGGGAAAAACAAGCAGAATATTGCATAACTATAGTAATATGTACTTGTATTTATATTTGTTAAAGAAAAACACACACACACACACCAAAAAGCCAAAACAAAAACTAATAAAAATGTTCATTGATACAGGAAGGCACAGAACAGAGGGAGGGGATTATAATGGGGTTAGATGTTTCTGATCATATATTGTTATTAATTCTGACTTAAAACATGCAATACTTTTAATCTATTACAAATTAATTTACATAAATACGTAAATCTTAAAAATCGAGGACAAACTAAAACAAATTAACATATCATATTGGTGATATAACCACACAGAGAAAACAAATCATTTCAAAAGATTCAGAACATGCTAGTTTGGCTATGCATCCTTAAAGGGAATGTTTACAAACAAAGGAAACCTAAGGTATTTTAAATTTATTCAATTTTATTGTCCTAGATAGGATATCATTATAGTTATACACTTTCATCCTCTGTTCAACTGTGCCTCTACTTCACATAATTTACCATTATTATAACATCTACCTTTTCCTTTTGTATTCATGTGTTTATATGCCAGTTATCCTATGAATTTATGAGTAATATGATAGCATAGTATTTATCATTCAATTTATCAAGCATTAAATTTCAAAAGGCTAAAAGTTATATAATATTGAATTTGATGTTAAATATGAACCCATAGTATTCATTGTTTAAAAAATATTTCCGAGCTCTGTCCACTGAAAAGACTTAAAAGCTATATCATCTCAATGACTCTGAGCACCCAGATGTACATATCATGTACAAATATTACTCTCACTAAAAGTAATCAGGGATGCTTAGAAAAATATCTCATTTTAGGTCTAAGGCAGAAAAAGTAAACAACAACAACAACAAAAATAGAATAGTTTGCTCTGCTAGAAATCCAGGAAGCTATCAAACATAAATGTGGGCATGCCAAAAAAGTCAGAGTTGACAACTTTAAGGATATCCCACTATGAATGATGGGATAATTTAAGAACCCAAAAGAATAACTGCAATTAATTTAAAATATTAAATATATATTTTAGTTTACATAGCTTTAAAAATGGGTCTCAAAAAGACAGGAAGCCAAAATAAGGACAACATCCATCATTACTGAGGACATTGAATGCACCAATAATTTAAACAGAAAATTAATAATTAAAGAAAACAAACAAACAAACAAACAAAACAACTGATCATTTTCTTCTCTCTGCTCTAGGAAATAAACTTTAGATTGCTAAATGACCCTGGTTGATAAAGAAAAGTTCTTTATATAGTGGTACCTCGGTTTTCGAACATAATCCATTCCAGAAGACCGTTCAAGTTCTAAAATGTTCGAAAACCGAGGCACAATTCCCCCCCAAAAAGTCATGCAAAATGGATTAATCCATTCCAGACCTTTAAAGTGAACCCCTAAAACTGAAAATTTAGTACGAATTTTACTATTTAATGATCCCATATATCCATAAAATTTATGGAGTTCATAAACCGAAATGTTCATCAACAGAGACGTTTGAAAACCGAGGTATTGCTGTTATGTGAATCCAGATAATACATATGAAGGAAAGACAAAATTCCAAATTCACCATTTTGAAGCCACTACTGTAATAATTATATAAAGCAAGTATCATCAAAATATTTAAAACACATTTTATGAGAGGTTGAAGGGGTGAGTTTATTATTAAAGACCAAAAACATCACCCCCAAGGATTATTTACTGACATCAAGATGAAAAACAAACAAAATATCGTGACTTTGCAATGGAGGGAACAAGTTCTCACTTCCTGAAGTAGCTAATCAATCATTAATAATAGGAAACCCAAATATTATGTGTCTCCTATTAGGATGTAATATTCAATACAGAGCACCACCTACAGAATGTTTCTGCAAAAATGTTGAATATAAATCAAATCAAATAGATTTTACTTCTAGTTTATAGAAAATATGGGAGTTAGAGCAATAAAATTAAATGATACCACAAAGAAGTAATGTGTGTCATTTTATAAGAGAATCAGTCAGATTTTATCCACAAGTGAATGCATAAAAAAACAGGCTTTTTCTTATATCAAAAAATACTAAAGAAAAATAACAACCAAATGCAATATACAGACCTTATATAAAGCCTCATTTAAACACCAAGTATAAAAAGACATTTTTGAATTGAGAAAATTTGAAATATGGAATTGGTATTATGTGATATTAAAGACTGATGTGGTTTCAAAGCATGTCCTCATATCCAGTCAAGATAGTGGAGTAGGTAAACGCTGTGCTTATTTCCTTTCACAACCATATCAAAATTACAACTAAACTATAGAGTAACCATTATTGAATCTCCATTGAAGTCTAGCTGAACCAAATCCCTACAACTAAGAACATACAGAAGAAGCCACCTCAAGACTGGAAGGAAAGACAGAGATGCGGAACTGAGTGGTCCCACACCCTCATGTGACCATTAAAAATCAGGAGGGATATCTTGGCTATGGAGCCCCCCCCAAAGCCATATTAGGCTCCCCAGTCCAGGGTTCCAGTGTTGGTAAGAGAAGTCCCCACAAATTCTGGCTGTGAAAACCAGAAGAAATTGTGGCTGAGTGAAATTGAGGGATGCTGGAATCACAAGCGTTCCTCTTAAAAGGTCCACAAACAAACATATTGGCTGACAGACTCACTTTCTCTGACCTCCAGCTCTGGGACAGTGGCTTGAAGGATGTCAGGGCCATTTGTGGAGGAACTGAGTTGTCCGGCTTCACAGTGAGAGCCAGAGGGGCAACTTTCTTCTGTACAGAGGACCTGGCAGAAGACATTATTTCTCTGTGAGCCTTTCCATCTCCTGGTGTGTAGACACAGGTGTCTGCCATATCCAACTCTCCATCAACATAGTTAACAACAGTCCATCTGCCTTTGTGAGTCCCTGTGACCCCACCCCACCCAACTAGTGGGCACAACCAAGCCACTTCCAGTGGCTTTTCCATACAAATGGCCTGTCTTGGTTCATGATGCAGACTTTATTAAAATCTCTCAGGGGTTCATAAAACCCAAACAAGAAGCACCTGGCTTCAGCAGGTCCCATAATTCACGCTGAGCAGCCCCAAGCCTGGCACTAGCAGTAGCTGGTTTTGTTTTGCAGGTTGGCCTCCAAGCCCAGTGCAATGGTGGCCGTCTACAGATTGCTTTATGTCTCATGACAGAATGTATAAGAAAACAAGACCCCTACATATCCTGCCTACCAGATACTTACTTCATATTGAAAGACACACATAGACTGAAAGTAAAGGTATGGAAAACAGATATTTCATGAAAATGGAAACAAACAAGCTGTGTTAGCAATACTTAAACCAGAAAAATAGATTTTAAAACTCAGGTTATAACAAGAGACAAAGGAGGACCCAGCAATACCGCTTCTGTGTAATTTTCCAAAGAAACCCAAGGGAATATGTGAATCCATATGTTCATTGCAGCATCATTTACAATAGCCAAGATGTGGAGGCAGCCTGGATGTCTGTTGATGGATGAACAGATAAAAAGTAGGTGGTACATATACACAATGGAATATTGCTCAGCCATGGAAGGGAATGGTGGTGACATGGATGGACCTGAAGCATATTGTGCTGAATGGAGTATGGCAGACAGCGAAAGACAGATGCAATATGATTTCACTTATATGTGGAATCTAAAGAGCAAAAACAAACAAACAAAACAGAAACAAACTCATAGATACAGAGAACATTTTGATGGTTTCCAGATGAGAAGGGTGTTGGGGGGAGTAAAGAGGGAAAGGATTAAGAAGTACAAATTTGTGACAAAGTAATCATGGGAGTGTAGGGTCTAGCACAAGGAATATAGTCAATAATATTGTACTAAATATGTATGGTGTCAGATGGGTACTAAATTTATTGGGTTATAGATGGAAGGGGGGTTGGGAGCAGGGTGAAAAAGGTGGAGGCATTAAGAAGTAGTTACAGGATAACTACTGGTGATGTAATTTAAAGTATAGGGAATATAGTTGATAATATAGTAATAATTATGTATAATACTAGGTGGGTACTAGACTAGTCAGGGGGATCACTTCTTAAATTATATAAATGTTTAACCACTGTACACTGGAAATTAATATAATATAATATTGAATGTAAACTGTAATTTAAAAATTTTAGAGGTGGGAAAAAGGTGAAAGTGAATAAAAGGTCCAAACTTCCAGATATAAAAGAAATAAGTCATGGGGATATAAAGTATAGCATAGGGAATATAGTCAATAATATTGTGATAACATGGTACGGTATCAGATGGTTGCTGGACTTATGGTGACCATTTCTTTAGGTATATAAATGTTGAATAACTATGGTGCACACCTGAAAATACTATAACATTGTATATTAGCTATATTTTAATAAAAATATTAAAAAACAAAATGAAACATGTCTTCAAATGTATTTAACATTCCTCCCATTGAGAGTTGTAATGTATAGTCTTTCTCCCTGAATCTAGACAGGATTATTGCTGCTTTGACCAATAGAGTGCATCAAAAATGACCCTATGTGACTTCTCAAGTTAAGGCATTAAAATGACTTATGTTTTCTGCTTAGTTATCTTCGGTTACTCATTCAAGAGAAGCCAACCTGTGTTTAGCAAGTCCATCTACCTGAGACTGCCATGCTGGAGATGACACATGCAGACATTCCATTTGCTAATTCAGGCTATCCCTGCTGAGGTAGGAGACCTGACTCAAACAGTCTTGAATCCTCTAGACTGGCCCATCTACAGCTGAGTACCATTGAGTGACCACACGGAGCAAAAGAATCACTTAGCCAGCACTGCTAATTTCTAACCCAGAGATCCAGGAACATAATAACTTGGCTATTGTTTTATACTACTAAGTTTGAGATGGACTTTTTTATGCAGAATAGATGCCTAGAGAAATTAACTATTGTTAATTTTTTTAGGTGGGCAATGGTATTAGAATTTTGAAAATGTGTTTTTCTGTAAATACAAAATAACATATATAAGTATAAACTATTTTAATATCTGGAATTTGGATGAATGAAGTATGTTTGACTAAGTAATTATAATTATTGAATCTCTGTTATGTATATATGAGAGTCTATTGCATCATACTCTACTTTTTTTTTTTTAATTTGAAAAGTTTTATAATTTTCTTTAAATGATCATCTACAGGAGAAAAAGTAAAGATTTCCGTTATATATTAAAGTGGGATAGGAAAGGGAAGGACTAAATCTCCTTGTTATTTTAGTCCAGTCCTAGAGAAAGCAAGAATTAACATAGGATTTCACAAAATTCTAATATTATTACCCACCTAAAAATAATTGCAAAGTACCTGATACTCAGTAATTGGCTGTATTGATAATATATACAATATCTTTGCAAGGGAAGTATTATTATTTCAATTTTAAAGATAAAGAAATTAAGGGTCAGGGATTTAAGTATCTTGCCAAAAATCTCACATGTAATAAATACATTTGACATGAGACAAGAACAACGGAATTAACAACAGTAATCAAAAAAACAAAGTACATGTTTCCATTTCTGCAAGAGAAAATTGACACATGGAATCATACGTGGCTAGAGTTTCAGGTCTTCCTAACTCCAAAATACTTGGCAAGAAAGTCCAAAGAGTAAGCCAATCCATAATACCCGGATTGAAGAATCCTAGTTTAGATATACATGCTTCTATTTGTGAATATTTACCAAAAACTCCCTGGAAAAGTGGGTCAGAGAAACTGATAATGTTTTTATACTAGGAAAACTAGAGGTTGTATAAAGCAATGTGAAAGATGTTACTTTTTTTCTGATTGTGCTATGGTAATAGCTGAAATTAATTTCTCAAAAGCTGAGGAATTTGGCAGAGTTGTGCGGAGGTCGAGAATATCCCTATGAGAACAAGAAGAAATTTAAAAAATATGAGAGGGATGATCAAGGGTAGAGAATCCCCTGCTCACCTTTCCAGATGTCACAAAGTGGTGGTTCATATTTTAAAAATGATATAAAGAAAATTCCCCCGAGAAAGACTCAAGCCAACAGTTTTGAAGAGCAAAATAACTGCAGGAATATTTAAAAGAGTACACAGGTTGATGAAACCAGAGTGAGGACTTGGAAGCAGAAATTCACACAGACATAACAGGTCTGTAAAGATAGTCAGGGAGATGAGACAAGAAAGAGAAAGAAAGACAAGAATAAAGACACTACCCACAGACATGCGATGTGCAGGGAAACAAAACAGTGGTGGAGAGTTAAAAAGTCACAAGTTAAGTTGCCACTAAAGGAAAACAATGGTGACCTTTGTGTTCCCTAAATAATAGGAGTGATCTTTATAAAGGAACTTCAGAAACAAAAAAGGAAAAGGTATCTGCGCTGATGCAAGGTGCCAACAAAAGAATAAACAATGATCTATGGGAAACTAGCACAGTTCAAGAAGGGAGTTCAAAGAAGGTAGTGCTCCAATGCAATACTGTGGATAAATTCAGCACATTTTAGATATTATTTATTTCAGTATTAAAATGTTCATCACAAGAGGAATCTCAAGTTGTTAATTTTTTTAAAAAATTGAAAGACATGTATTAAAAGTCAGAGACTGAAACTAAACATTGATTTCTAGAGTTTTCGAAGCATAGCAGAAGACATGGAATACGTACCGTGGTAGGAGGGAAAAAAGTTGTTGAGTTGAGGAATCACAAGAGACATCATGCTTTAAGAGGAATGTGGGAAGAACATTAATTTTATTTCAATGAAGCAAATGTTTGATTAGAAAAAAACAACAACACAAACAGTTTCCCTTTAAGACCATCTGTCTGAGAATAGCTGAAATATGTGAAGACATTTCCCAGCAACACCATCAGCTGCGCATACACACAGCAGCGGTGGAATGTGTGTGAAGGGTGTGTAATTCAAGGTGCCAGAGAACTGCGACAAGCCTGCTTGTTTAGCTTCTCTCTGTGTGTTTCATCTGAAAACTCTCTTACAAGGAGATTCTTTGGCACTTCCAGGGCAACAACATACACAAATGAAAATGGGATGCTAATATAGAGTCTGAAGTGAATTTTATTTCATGCAGATGATACTGCTCTTTGAGTCGCAGGAGGGGCACAGGATGTAGACAAATACGACTAGTGTGCTCCAGAGAGCTGTAGGAAGTACAATGAAACGGATCAAAGTAGCAAAACCATAAATGTGGTACTAGATGCAAAAGTGGCACTATGAAATGTGACAATGCAGAGACCAGCTCAAGGAGAATTACTGGCCTGCACTTTATAGAGAGGAAGGTGGTGCTAAATAATATAAGGCATAGAAATGGAAAGTAAATGAAAAAATTAAGGGGAGATCGACTATTAGAAACTAGAGCAAGGCTGAATAGATAAACAGCTGCCAGTGACGTTTTTTCGTGTGTGTGCGTGTGTGTGCGTGTGTGTGTGTGTGCCTTAGTCCTATGTGGTCTACCACAAGTATGTCGCACTTCTGGCAGGCTTTTTTTTTTAGGTTCCATTGGAAACAGGGATAACTTAAGAGAGGGTCATATACTGGTCTAAGAAGAAGAGCTATACAATTTATATTATGCTTCCTCCATGTTTCAAAGTGAACTATAACAACACTTTGGGGAACAAACTTCAAATTCCACCAGCTCATGTGAAGGAATGAGGGAATGGGACTGCTTTATTGAAGATTAAAAAAAAAATGAAGGAAGAAAGGGGAAATTATGAAAAGGATATAGTGAAGTAGACGACAGTATAGAGTATAAAGCCTAAGACTTCACTTAGAAATATCAAAGGAGATCTATCTATCTAACAGAAATTGATGATCTTGAGGGTAAAGATATTAAAGAACAGGTTTTTAAACATCTAAGGGAAGTAGTAGAACTGGGACAAAAGAAATAAGTCTTTCGGAATTAAAAAAATCCTCTGGTTAAAATATATAAATAGTAATGTTCTGCCCAAGAGACTCGGGAGAGGAGGAGACCAGGGAGCACACACTCACTACCTAGGAAGGGCTTGAGAATCAGATGACACAGATTATAAACATAATAGTCATAATAATGTGACACACACAGATGCATACATATGCATCTTCATATTTATGTTGCTGAATTGCTTACACCCTCTTTACATGCATTGTTTGATGTTTATAATAATTCTTCAGGCTGGAAAAACACTTATCTTAATTCCCTTTTTGCAGGTGAAAACACCGAGTTTCAAAGAAATCTATCACCATGTCCAGAAAAAAACCCCAAAAAGCTATTAATCCTGATTGTCATCAGCTGTGCCTACTTATGGACGCAGCCTCCCTGTTCCCCTGGGAAAACCAACTCCGGGAGTCTATTAAAAACCCCAATGTCTGTACTTGTCACACCCAGTAGTCTGCACACCTGAGTGATACTCTGGGTGCAAGTGGGAACATAAAGCTGCATCTGTCCGTCTAATTATTCCCATAGTGATCAATCTCTTTGTGAAGATCTCAGTCCTAATTGTGATTTTCTCTCCAGTTTTCGGAAAAGACTGGATCATACTCGGCTGATTTCCTGTTCCCTGTGGGGACAGAGCCCCAGAAAGTAGTTTACAGGCTCTCGGCCTCACATGGAGGAGTGCTGGCTCGGGTAGTAGATGGCCGTCAGCTGTGGCTGATTGGCCGTCAGCTGTAGCCAGTTAGCCAATTAGCCGCTAATATAACTGCTGGGGCTACGAAGGAGAGGGAGAGGAGAGTGGAGGAGAGTGAAAGAGAGTTGTCGGTGGGTTGCAGACAAAACGGACAGCAGGTCGCACGTCCAGTGAACCCAGTCTCCAGTGAGACCGTAGTGGTATGACTCCCCTACCTATGGCTCCGTGGGTGTTCCTTTTTGGCCTCACCATATCCTGCGTTATGTGGGAAGCGGGACCAGAGACCCTGCAGGCCTCCCCGCACGCCATCCCTTATCAAATCACCAAATCACGCTTTTTGTCTTTTGAAAACCAGTTCTTGGCTTTATACTGTACACTGTCATCCACTATAGGGATCTATAAGGTGTTTGTTCAAAGTGTAGACAATATGCAAAATCCTTCTGTGGGTACAGAGTCCCAGAGAGCAGTTTCCATGCTCTCAGCCTCACGTGGAAATGTGCTGGCTCAGGTAGTAGATGGCCATAAGCTGCAGCTAATTGACCATCAGCTGCAACCAGTTAGCCAATCAGCCACTGATATAACTGCTGTAGCTGTGCTGGTTGGTCCGTAGGTTGGGTGGCAGGCTGAGAAGCGGACAGCAGGTTGCAGGTCATGTGGCTCCAGCCTTCAGTGAGACTATAGTGGTATGACTCCCCTATCTATGGCTCCGTGGGTGTTCCTTTTGGCCTAGCCATATCCTGTGTTCTTATGTGGGGAGCGGGAGCAGAGAGCCCGCAGGCCGCCCTGCACTACACCTTCCTTCAAAACTTTTGGTTTACAGCTGGAGAAGTACAAAAATTATGAGTATAATAGTGATTCTTTCAAAGGACAAATTTACATTTTATAATTATTTTTTCTTTTCTTATGTTTGATATTTACAGAAGTGAATTTTATTTGAATGAATTTCAATGGAATATTAAAAGTTCGTTTTCTATTTGGTATGTATTTGTCATGCAGGATCTCAGCTCCCACTTCCCGCACCAGAACGCAAGATATGGTGAAGCCAAAAAGGAACACCACCGGAGCCATGGATGGGTGTTCATACCTCTATATTCTCGTTGGTGGCTGTGTTGGAGACACTGGAAGCAGGAGGCACACGATCCGCAATCCTCCGTCTGCTTCTCTGCCAACCAACCATCTAACCAACCCCCCAACGTAGCCACAGCAGTTATATTAGTGGCTAATGGCTAACTGGTGACAGCTGATGGCCACCTAGCCACAGCGGATGCCCATCTGATTACAGCTGATGGCGATCTAATAACTGACCCAGCACCTTTCCATGTGAGGCCGAGAGACTGGAAACTGCTCTCTGGGACTCTGTCCCCACAGTATTTTTAAACTTTTTTTCTAGTGATTCTTGTTGTATTTTATGGAATGTTTTATCTAAATTCAAAACTAAATTGGGAAATAAAACAATATTTGTCTTTTATCAACACTAGGTTGAAAAGCACTATGCTAGAAGACAGAATTGTCAAGAGAATGACTAGAAGTGAAGTACATTATAAAATTCTAAAAATAGTAATTAGAAAAATATTAAGGGAAAATAATTAAAATGAGAGACTAATTTATGACAATAGATGATATTTTTAAAATGGGTTTGTTTTTGGAAAAAAATGTAATTATGATATCCACACAACTTATTTTTGTACAGGCAGGTCAAACTTATAAACAGGCATCCACTTTCTATTTCATACCATCTCTATGTTATGGCAAACATTGTGAAAGACCTGAAACAATTAGATCACCTCTGTATTCAGGTATTATAATATATGTTATGATATGTTATATTGTATTATATGACCCCGTCTTATAGTAAAATAAGATTGGGTCTTATATTAAGTTTTGTTCCAAAAGACACATTAGAGCTAATTGTCCGGCTAGGTCTTATTTTTGGGGAAACATGGTAATTAATGCATTCGTTCAACAAAAATTTATATATTTAGTAATATTATATGCACTTATAAAAATTATCTGCAGCTACTATAGAAAATAATACAAAGTTTCATCAAAAACATAAAAATAGAACTATCATATGATCCAGCAATCTCACTTCTGAGCGCATATCCAAAGGAAATAAAACTAGAATATTGAGGAAACACCTGCAGTTGCATGTTCATTATAGCATTTTTCACAGCAGCCAAGGTATAGAAACAACTTAAGTGTCCCTCAACAGATAAATGAGTAGATAAAGAAGATGTGAATATATATATATATATATATATATATATATATATATATATATATATATTTTCAGACCTCATGCAGCATAGTGGTTATACCTTTATATAATTTATAAATCCTGATCCCACCTGAACAGTCTAGTATCCACCTAGCACTATACATTGTTATTAAAATAATATTGACTACGAGGTCTGACAATTACATTTCTGAACTTATTGAAACAATTTTGCTAACCTTTGTTGATATCAGAGGGATTATTCATTACGAATTTATAACAACTGGACAAACAGTTAACCAAGTTTACTATTTCAAAGTGATGAAAAGGCTGTGTGAAAAAGTTAGACAACCTGAAATTTTCGCCATCAATTCATGGCTCTTGCATCACAACAATGCACCAGCTCACACGGCACTGTCTGTGAGGGAGTTTTTAGCCAGTAAACAAATAGCAGTATTGGAACATCCTCCCTACTCACCTGATCTGGCCCCCAATGACTTCTTTCTTTACCGGGAGATAAAGGAAATATTGAAGGGAAGACATTTTGATGACAATCAAGACATGAATGGTAAAATGACAGCTCTGATGACCATTCCCGAAAAACAGTTCAAAAATTGCTTTGAAGGGTGTAGTAGGCACTGACATTGATGCACAGCTACCCAAGGGGAGTACTTCAAAGGTGACCATAGTGATATTCAGTAATGAGGTATGTAGCACTTTTTCCAGATGAGTTTGTAAACTTAGTTTCCTACCTTGTGTGTACATATATATGTGTGTGTGTGTGTGTATATATATATATATATATATATATGTATATGTATACACCCTGTTTCCCCGAAAATAAGACCTAGCTGGTCAATCAGCTCTAATGAGTCTTTTGGAGCCAAAATTAATATAAATTAATATATTATATTATATTATATTATATTATATTATATTATGTTATATTAAAGACCCGGTCTTATAGTAAAATAAGGCCTGATCTAATATTAATTTTTGCTCCAAAAGACTAATTAGAGCTTATTTTCCACCATGTCTTATTTTCGGGGACTCATAATATATACACACACATGTGTGTGTATACATGTATCCATGCATGCACACACAAGTATATCTTGTTACATATATAACTTAGGCACTCTTTGTCATTTGATAGAAATGAACAATTTCTTAATCATTCAACAGGCCCCTACAATGTCCTTTTAATGGTTGTATATTTTTCCAGTGGATATATGTGTATGTGTAAATGTATATAATTTTGTATGTATGTAAATGTCTGGAAAGCTCTTTAGCTCTTTGTTGGGTCTTTACATCACTGTCAACATTTCACTATTATGAAAATGTTGTGTTAAGTATACTTGAGGTGAACAGGAACACATCTGTAAATATTTCTTCTGATAAATTCCTAGAAGTCTAATGATCAAATTTAATATTTTGCATAATTTGGGGGCTTCTAATTCACCTTGCTACGTATATTGCTAAATTACACTACAGAAAAATTTGAACGTTTGTTTTCTGACCATTTCTTCACACCCTTGTGAACAATAGACAATACAATTTCAAACAAAAACAAAACTCAGTCTAAAAACTCAAAGGAAGAATGCCGGTTTATACTATTCAAATGTATTTCTACTGACACACTTACCATTTTCTCTATATATAGTATATACAGTTTATATAGTATATTTCTAGTATATCTATGGTATACCTCTATTCTCTATTTCTATCATTACCTCTTTATCGCCAGTATCTAAGGACCTCCTGGGAGGGGACCCAGCACAGGCCAAGTTCAGCTGCATTCTGTGTCCCGCCAGGGACCACCTGACATGAGCTTCAAAGCAATCCGCAGATGGCTCCTACTCTCAATGGGGTTGGAGATTCCTCAAGAGGCCAAGGCACTAACAGAGGCTGACTGCCACTAGTGCAGGGCTTGGGGCCACTTATCAAGAGATATGGAGCATGCAGAAGCCAGATGCTATTTGTTTGGGGCTTGTAAAACTTTGAGAGATTTTAGGAAAGTCAGCAGTAGGAGCCAGGACAGGTAGTGTATATGGGAAAGCTACAGGAAGCTGCTTGGGTGTATTCAAAAGTTGGGTGGGGCGAATGATGGTGTTAGCCAGATTGATGGAGACTCAAATATGATGCCTGCCTAAGTCTGCATGCTGGGTCGATGAGGGCTCAACAAATAAATGATGGATTCTGCCAGCACTTCTGTCTAGGAGAAAGTTGCCCCTCCAGTCCTTGCTCTAAAGCCAGACAATTCAGTTCCTCCCCGTACGTCCCTGGCTCCTTTCAATTTGCTGCCCCAGAGCGGGAGCTCAGAGCTGGTGAGTCCATCAGTGAGCAAGTCCATATGCAGGGGTTTTAAGAAAAAATATCTGGGACTCCTGTCACTTTTCTTCTCACTCAGCCAAAATCTCCATTGATTTTCACAGCCAGAAATTATGGGGACTTCTCTTACTGGCACTGGAACCCCGGACTGGGGAACCTGATGTGGGGCTGGGATTCCTTGCTCCCCTGGGGGGGACCTCTGCAGCCATACACAGGCATGGGACCAGCTTGTTCCTTGTCTCTGCCCTTCCTACCACTCTCAAAGGGCTTCTTCTGTGTGTCCTTATATGGATGACTTCTGTTCAGCTAGATTTCAGGAGATTCTCGATGATGGTTGTTTTGTAATTTAGTCGTAATTTTGATGTGGTCATGAAAGGAAGCCATGTTAACTGAAAATCTCCCTGGCCTTTATTTGATAGCTATACTTTTCCTTTTTTATGTATCATAGTACTTATTTGTTTATTTTTTCCATATACATAATATATTTCATATAGTCATATTATTTGTTCATATTTAATATATATATATGCTGGCATATCTATTAACATTTCCTCATTTTTAAAGATGACGAAATGAGTAAATCTGCAAGTCCTTATAGCTCATCCAGCAGCTGGCTTGTACAGCATCCAGCAAACGATCCTACACACTTGTAAGTGCTTAATAGTTTATTTTTCCCTAGATTTTAAAATCATTTTATAGTAAAATATTTGGTATTCAGGAATGCATTTTAAGCTTGCCACTAAAAATCACTGAATGTGTATCTACCATCTTCCATATAACAAAATAAACCAGTATGTTTTATCTTTACTATTTAACTGGAAATCCTCATGAAATAAAACTTTAAGATGTCCTCCTGTAAAATTGATTCATTAAAATTCTGAGCCTGAGTTTTCATGATTTAATTTCTTCATAGACAGACAAATAGATATTTATAATGATCCTCTACTTCCAGTTTTGCTATTTAGGGGGAAAAGTTGCCAGACAAGCATGTAAGCATATTGGTCAATCTAGCTTGATTGCTTTCCTCCAGCGATGGGCAATTTTAATTTCCTATCACATTTATAGTCATCATATTTGAGAAAGAGCAAAATAGGTTAATGAAATCATTATAATTTCATTCAAATGATATATATTTTAAAAGCTCAATTAAAGAAATAGATACTAGAGCACCACATTTTATTTTGTCTTAACGGAGACCATTGCTTGTTGCACCTATAAAAGCACTGAACACCACATTTCCCAGTGCTAAAAATGAACGTGAAGTCATTATCATCACTAAGTATATCTATAAAGTAAATTTATTATGAAAATAGATGATGCTTTATTGAAAATTCATTTGTTCCTTCATCTATTCAATCATGTTTTGTCAAATTCTGCTCTTTTTGTGGAAACATAAAAGTGGTTTCTAGAGTACTCAGAAGTTAGACTGAGCTAAATTTTGAACTTCACTACTTAATAGTTATTCGATTTTTAAGCAAGTTAATAAACCTCTTTAATCATCAGTTTAATCATTAGTTTCCTCATCTGTATGATGGACGTATTAATATTACTAGCCCCATTGTGTTGGGGAGAGTGATATAATAAATATAAAATCACAGTGACTGACATATAATAAGATGTTAACAAATTTTTGTCTCTCATCATTGTTGTTATTGTCACTATTATTATGTCAAAGCTTTTGGGGTTATGGAACATGAAGAGATGAATAATATAGTCCTTTCCCCTAAACTTACTGTTTTACAGATAAGAAAGCTGAGATAATGTTAATATGTTAACATTGCACCAAGAACTGACCTAAACAGTTTATTTATATTAACTCATTTATATTGTCAATAACTATATTAGGTAAAATTTGTGAATATTTCCATTATACAGATGAGATAAAAAGGCATTATAGGATATGGGATTGCTCAAACTTATATGGCTAGTTGAAGTTGAGTTCGGATATGAAACCAGGCAGTCTAGATCCAGAGCCACCATTTTTTTGGTTTGTTTTCTCTACAGCATTAGAATTGTATATACTTCCTATGAAACCTTGAATCTTTGGAGAAGAATAAAACCTCAGAAAATCTGAGATACTTCAGAGTGTTTCTATCAGAACTCTTTTCTCGGCTACAAAATCTCAGACAACAAACACAATTCCTTCTCATAGAAGGAGAAATGGTTGTCCTCAACCACATTCAATGCTTTTCCTCTGGTTGTATCTCAGCCACTAGGACACCTGTCTCTGTGCACAAAATCTCCCACATTTCTAGTGTGGTAAGGAGATTCTTCACATTGTACAATTATTCCAGAATCCCTGACCTAACACAGATACAATTCTCAAGGGCATTCAGCTATGGCCTTTTTTTCCCTAAAGACTACTGATCCTTCTTCAGGCACAAATGATCTATGTTCTTTACCTAAATTATTTACTACACATCTGCTCTGGGCCCAACACCAGACAATTTAGTGAGAGAAATTCAGTGCTACTGTCCCCACTTTCTGGAAGCTGGCAACCTTTTAGAACAAATATGCAGCCATAATCTATAAATTTATGGAATCTTAGAGGAGGGATAATAATCTGTCTCTAAAACAAGCATACTGTCATGTAAGGTGGCATGTGGTGTCTCTGGTTCTGCTCCCTACGTAAGAACGTAGGACATGGTGAGGCCAAAAGTGAACACCCACGGAGCCATAGGTAGGGGAGTCATACCACTATATTCTCTCTGGCGACTGGGTTGGAGACACAGGAAGCCGGAGCCACACTATCCATAACCTGCAGTCCACTTCTCTCTACCAACCAACCTCACTTGCTAGCTGCAATCCGCCGTGTTAACTGCAGTCCACTCTTGTTAGCTCAGCCACCATCTTCTTGCTAGCCCCCATTTTCTTCTAGCATAGCCACAGCAGTTATATTAGTGGCCAATGGCTCACTGGTTACAGCTTACGGCCAACTAGCCACAGCTGATGACCACCCAATCATTGATGGGTATTTACTACCCGAGCCAGCACCTTTCCACGTGAGGGCGAGAGCCTGGAAACTGCACTCCTGGCTCTGTCCCGACACATACGTATATATAAAGTTATAGCATTTGGTTATAAATATAGTGAAGAATTGCCTGTTTAGAATTATTTTCTGGCCTCCACTCAACAACAGGAATCCAGATATTAATTCGTTTCTCTGTGTGTATGTGGGGGTGGGGAGTATAATTCTTATTTCACCCTCAGAAAAACAATGTATTTTCTGTATAACCCTAGGTTTCTGGGGGGTATATTTTGACTCTAAATGAAAATTGTTTCTCTTCTAACAATATTTCTGACACCAAATGTGTGGATTTCAAAGAAATTCTCCAATTTTCCATGGACACCAACTGGTTGTCCTACAATTTAATTAGATTCTGAGACTAACTACCTGTAGTTAGGAGCCCCACAGGTTAGGGGCTCCTTCAGACGTCAGGTTGGTCCACTTCAGACGTCAGTCACAAATAGTGAATCTCTAAGTTACCCATACTTCTTTCTGAATTGACTACAAGTCAAGAGTTCCCATGAACTTTCCTCAGGTATTGCTATTATATTATGGCTCAATTTCCTTACTATTAACAGTTTATTAAAAGGATATCATAAGTATACAAATGAACAGGTAGGTGAAGAGGTATCTAAGGTGAGGTCCAGAAGGGTCCCAAGAGCAGGAACATCTATCTCCATAGAATTGGGGTCCAGCACCCTCCTGGCATGTAGATGTGTTCATCAACCTGGAAGCTTTCTGAATCCCATAGTATACAAATATTTATGAAGACTTTATCATATATGTATCATTGATTATTAACTCAATCTCCAGCCCCTCTCTCTTCCCCAGAGGATGGAGGGATGGGACTGATAGTTCAAAGTTTTAAATCGTGGCTTGGTTTCTCTAGTGACCAGCTCCTATCCTGAAACTATCCAGGAATCCACAAAGTGTTGCCTCAATAGAACAAATGACATTCCTATCATCCAGGAAATTCCAAAGGATTTAGAAGCTCTGTGTAAGACACTCTTATCACCCCTTTACTCAGAGACTTACAAGAGTTTTAGGAGGTCTGTGTCAGGAACTAGGGACAGAAACCAAATATATATTTTTAATGCCACAGCCTTCTGACCTTGGTCAGTTGTAACCATGAAGGTAACCGGCTCAGTTATCATTTCAAGAGAATTTGCTGCAAGGATTGTATTTAGCCGATAGCCTACAGTTGCTAAACCTTCAGGTCAGCCACCATGTTTATGAGAGATTGTGCTCCCCATTGCTCCTCTCAGCCAATAATGGGGTGCCGGGAAATAGGAGAGTCACCTTGACTGATGCAGGATCCTTCTAACAGGAAATCTTTGCTTGGCACTCCTCATCAAACTGGCCAAGACTTTCTCAGAGCTGTACGTCATGCTGAGGCTCTTGTCGTCCAACCCTCATCTTTCTCCTTTCACAGACATTGGACTTGCACTGTCGTCTGACAGATGGTCCTGTCCATTCCTACTCCCTCACTTATTTATCTCTCAGCTCATTATGTTATCTTTATGTGTTTCTAGGAGGATATGAAATGACAACAGCCCTTGTACTTTATCTTCTGTCCTGTAAAAAACATGAAGTCTGGAAACCAAAGTGGAGCTCTCTCAATTGGGCAAAAGAATAGCTTCAAGGATCTCCTACATCATTGGCTTCTCATGTTCACTTAATTTTGACATAACTATTATGTATGTATCTGTGATATCATGAAGGCATTTTAAAAATAATTGCATTTCAATAAGTTACCCATTATTTCAGTTTTTGTTTAGTTTTTGTTAGTTCTTTTTTTAGCAGAAATTTTGGTGTGAGACTTAATCTGCCTTTCCTTGATAACTTATAAACATACACTAGCTCTCACAATTGAATACAATTCAAAATAACACTATCTGATGATTAAAAGCAAACCAAAAAATATAACAGTTTTAAAGTGGTTCAGGACTTTTACAGCACCGAGAGTTTGATAAAAGCAAAACATAATTCTGTCTGAAAAAAATCCTTTTCCAATGATCAAAGAATTTCCAAGAAGGAAAATGGGCAAATTCACAAATCACAAAATCCACAAGGAAACAAATCATAGAAGAGTGACAGCACAAGAATTAACAAACAGCAAAATAGGACTCACGAAGATGCCAAAAATAACACAGTCCTAAAGTTAAGTTTCAGGAAGAAGAAAAATGATCCCATATTGTGTGGTCTGATATGCCAGAAGAAATAAAGAGTAAAGAAATTAATCAATAAGTGTGCAAATCCAAGTAAACACTATGAGTAGAAAAAAATAGTGATAATGAATTGTGTTAAAAGAAAGATTGAACTAAATAGATGATAATAGAATATCAATTGGGAGAAAGTGATTGGGATTTAATTGCTCATAAATCCTGCTAATGGTCAGGAGTAGGGTATAGATTACATTTAATAGAGAATTTGATAAGTTCATGTACTAAAGTGTTTAGGATAACCACTACTAAAAAATCAAAATGGGGAATATAATATAAAATAACAGAAAAAAATAAAATGAAAAATAACCAAATTAATCCATAAAAGGCTAGATAGGGTAAAAAGCAAAACAGAAAGAAATAGCAACCACATGTTAACAGATTCTGAAGTAAAATCCACCCATTAAACCTACTAGGCAGAAGACTTCTGGAACTTTGGCTTGTACCTCTGAGGCAAGATTGCACCAAAATAACCTAAATAATTATTAAACTATTTGGTTAATTTGGTATTCAAATGAGTAAAAAAAAAAGTAAATGGAATTCCTTTCACATTACGCTATAAGATAAAACCAATTTAAGGTGAAGTAAAGAAAAATATAAAAGCTAAAATTAAAAAAAAAAAAACTTTTAGAAGTCATTTCAGGGAAATATACTTATGAATTGACATAATTGACACAAAACTAAACAAATGATGCAAAAGCACAAAATAAACAAAATAAAACACTGACTATGTATAAAACTATATAAATTGTTTATCAAGACACTATAAAATGAAAATAATAACCTGATTGAGAAAAATTATTTTCAATATATAAAAATGACAAATGAAGATTATTCAGAATGTGTAATAAAAACTTCACAAACAAATAAGAGAAAGACAAATACAAAACAAAGAATAACGATTCAAACTTCATTTGACAGAAGGGGAAATCTGAGTCATCATTAAAACAAAAATGTGCTCAAATATATTAGCAATATGAAACTAGAAATTATAATCATAGTGTGGTACCATTTTACATGCAACCACATTGTTATAAAAATTCATAGCCTTCAAATATCAAATATTGGTGATGATGTGAAATGACAGAACTTTCATATATTGCTGGCAGGAGGGAATGTCAATGACTACAAACACTTTGAAAAATAACTTGGCATTATCAAAATAAATTGATGACATATATGTCCAATAACTAGAAATTTGAATCCTCAATATTTGTCTGGAAGATACTTTTGTATATCTACTCCAACAGGCAAGTATATCTTCACTGGAGATAAAATGTCCATCAGTAGTAGAATGGATAAATAAATTGTGCTATATCCATACAGTGTAATACTATACAGCAATGTAATTGAAGGAACTTTAGCTACCTGCAATAACATAGAGGGGGGGAACATAAAGTTCAAGGACCTCAAATTAAGCTAAAAAAAAGGCACTGTCAGGTAAATACCTACAATTTAATTATATTTTACTAAATTTTAGAAGCATTGTGAAATTTTAGAAGCATTGTGAAATAAACAATAAGTTGTTTAAAAACTCACAATAAGTGATATCATTTTTCTAAAGCAAATGAAAAATCAATCCAAAATTCATGATAGAGGTTCCTCCTGAAAAGAAGGTGAAGGGATAGAGGAAGTAGGGGTACAGAGATGTTAAAGGCAATGATATTGCTTGGTCTCTAGAACAGGAAAGTTTGTATATAAGAATTTGTTTCTTATGATTCTTTGTAGTTTATACCTATTTTAATACATATGCTTTAAATAATAAAAATTAATTTATTTTTTTCTGTTTTCAAGTGAAAATATAATTTTTAAAAAATGTCCTAAATGAAAAAGAAAATCTATATAAATCAATATTCAGGTAATTTATATGTAAAGTATTAAGTAATACAATTGCAATATATACTTTTAATTTATACAAAATATCAATTTAATTACATTGTCTACTGAAATGCTGCACAGCTATGAGAATTCATATATTTGAAAATGACTTTATGCAAGTTCTGAAAATGCATTTTTTATTACATCATAAAAAGGAAGTGCCAGTTTCTTTAGATTTTAGCTTAAGAAATAAAAATTTTGGATCATGCCTAGCTTGAATTTAATTAAAGTGGATTTCAAAGACATCCTGCTCCTTTCCATGTAAACTTTCCACATACAGAGAATCTCATTAATATATATAATTAAATGTACTGCCTATGCTTAGAATTCTCAAATAGCCAATAACAGAGCAATAATTTAAATTATTATTATTGCTGTAACAACTGACTTCTTTCCTAACTGAATCCCAGAGCTGGGTGAAATCTTACATGTAGATTTCATTTTCCCTAGTATATCTCTTTCAGTGAATTCTCCTCACTTGGAAATTGTTAGATTTTTCCCCCTCTTTTTAAAAATTAGGTTATAATCTCCATGAGAATTGGTGTGTTATCTGTTCTATTCACCTATTCTAGGGTCTATCATAGTACCAGGTAAGTAGTACATGCTTGATAAATATTTGTTAAATTAACAAATGGATCATTATTACAAGTTAGTGTAACAATGGAGGGATAAAGATAAAAGACAACATTTCCAAAGTAACATAAGGTACTAATTTTTTTCTACCACTTAAGGCCTAAGTTTCAAGAAAATAGTTCCAAGAAAATTCACTTAATTTTTATTAATTTAAAATTGATCTTTTATTTGGTAATATATTTACATGGTTTAAATTTCAGTAAAGTATATACATTGAGAAACTTGATTGCACTCATTTTCTTTTCTACCAAATTTATCACCTCTACTCCCTAAAATAATTACTTTTCTAATATATTATGTAATTTCCTAATGTTTCATTATACAAATACAAATATTAATATATATGTTTATTACCTCTCTTTAGCTGCATAAAAGTTACACTGATCTACCTCTTTTTTTCTTCTCTTAAAAATGTGTGCTGAGGATCTTTCTATAATGACACACCAAATGTACCTCGATCTTTTGTATGGGTAGGTAACATTCCATTTTATAAATGTACACTATTTCAATGAATTCATCTCCTGGTGTTGTTTCCAATCTTGTGCTGCTAACAATGCTGTGGTGATGTGTAACCTTTTATGTATATAATTTTGGACTTGTGCAGATACATCTGGAGGATAAACTCTTAGAGGTGGAATTGCCTCAGCACTTATCACTGCTAAAGCAACTAATTCCATTTGGAATTATCAAGGAGTAAGCACATTATTAATTTTGAATGATACCACTCCACAGTGATTGTACTACTTAATGTGCCCCCAGTGTGCTAATCTGGGTCTTCCAAGAAACAAATGCCAAAATTGCATTAAACATGAAATGATTTTATTTCGGTAAATGCCTGAAAGTAAATCAAGAGGGAGCCAGATAAGGCTGAGAAAGTCTTCAGCCAATAAGGCAAGTTTTCCTCCAGTGAGAGAGAGACAGAGAAAGGTTGGGTGGAAACATCCTAGTCTGTCATGCTGTTTAATGAGTGTTAGGCATAATGATGAGGAAATCCTTAAGTGAAAGTGAGCCAACAAAGGGTCCCTCTTTTTGAAGGAGTAGATGTGCTTTAGAGCCCTTGCTTGGTCTTGGGCATTGGCTGGTGATGGCCATGGGAGGGCCCTTGGTGAATTATACTCCCTGTAGATAGAAGTGTGCTCGGCATGGAAAGACAAATACTAATTAAAAATGAGAGATTTAATTCATGAGACTCAGAAAAGTCAGAAAGCAAGAAAATGTTTATTGAAAGTTAGACAACGAGGATGCCTATGGCAGTGTCTATAGGGCTGTTCCAAACATGAGGTTAGCTTTTTCTTATATGGGAAAGGTTAGGTCAATTGTCTTACAGTAGATGTGAAGTCCAAACTTGGGACATTTGATGTATAGACTGAGGTCATTTGTTTGACATGTGGTGGTTATATAACTGGTTTCTTTCTGCACATGCTCTTACCCATAATGCATACAGAAAAAGCTATGGGGGTGGTGGCAAGCCATAACCTTCGTTTTATTCTGATTATATTATAATGAGACTGGAGTTCCTGCTAAGGGCAGGCTCTAGCAGTCTGCGCAGGTGTCAAAAAAAAAACAGATAATTCTGGTGTGTGGGGGGTCTTATCTCCTTTTTCTAGGGGTGTTTCCACAGAAAAAATCATCTCTAGGGGCTGAGCCTGGGAAGTACTTGGGGAGTGGACAGGGTAGTGCAAAGTACTGATGAAATCACCTTCTGCTAATCCCCCTCAGGCTCACTTTTTGTTAACTCTTTCTCTGCTTCATCACTCTAGTTCTTATTGACGACTAGTTACTGTCTATCTTGAAAACATGTATGTAATGGGTAGTATTGTTATTGGTTCAAAGTCTTTGTGCTCAAAGCTTCAAAAATCCAAAACTAAAAAGTCAGAGTTTGGAGTAAGGAAAGGTTTATTGATCAAGAAGTCACCAACTGAGAAGATGGGGCCCTTAGGAATTCCTCAAATCTATCTTTTTATATATATATATATATATATATATATATATATATATATATATATATATATAATTACTTTCAGGTGTACCAAACAATGTAATTGTTAGACATTTACACCCCTCACAAAGTGATAACCCCTTTTCCCCGGTCTACTACCCCTCTGACATTGTATATAGCTGTTAGAATTCCATTGACTCTATTCCCTATGCTGTACTCCACATCCTGTGACTATGTAGATATTAAATTATAGTTGACATTCTTTATTATTCAGCTTCAGCTTCAGGTGTACAGCACAGTGCTCAGGCCCTCAAATCCATCTTAAGAAAGTACAGAGTTCAGGCTTCTTTTAAGTGGAGGGAAGGGGAAATGGGAGGGGCTGTTTCTGTGAAACTCAAGCCCCAAGCAGAATTTCTCTAATGGTTAGCATGTCCAAAGAAGGCGCTATTAGCCTGAAGGCCAGGGGGAAATGCAGGCCTTGAACAAGATGGAGTCAAGGGAGATGGAGCATTTCACCTGTTACAATGTCTGCTTGGCTATGTAAGGGAGTGAGAGTTCTTTCTCTCTTTGCAATCTCTTAGTGAATTGCCTATGATGCCCATCAGATTCTGATTTAATGCTTATTCAGTAATGAAAGTGTCTTCTTTCTTAGTACCTTTGTGGAGAGGATTTCTGGGTTGGGAGAAAATGTTATTTTTTTATTATATTTTTCCAACGTGTGTAACAGACAGGTATTTTTTTTTGTCAATTCACCAAAGTGTCTTGTCGATCTTTTCACTTAATTTGTCAAGATGCTCAGTGTTCCTGTGTTTAAGTGGGCATAATTTTACTTGACTGTCCATCTCCATCATTGTGTGGTAAGAAAAGGCTAAATAAAGTTATGAAAATAAAACAAATTTGAAAATATAAAACATTATGGATGTAAGATTATTAATCTTTATTTTCATCAACAATAGTTGAAGGCATCACTTTAGAAGAATGTATAAGATTAATTATCAAATGCTTACAAAAACATGAAGTATACTGAATAGATTTATATATCATAAACAAATTTGGCAAACTATGTTTACTACAGAAACAAGAAAAGCACTCTTATTAGCACTTCAATTTAACATGAATAGAATTTGCATGAATAGGTGAGGAGAAACATTGAGAGCCTAATAGCAAAGAAATATCTGGAGAAACATGAGTGATTTTGAGCAGCAAAAGGCTTTGCATGCATTAATAAATAAGCTATTTGGAGATGGTAATTATAGCATTCATCTCCACCTTTGTATGATACAAATATATCTTGGAGGAGCAAATAGACACAAGTTGGGGAAACATGCATTAATATAACATATCACATAATAGATCTTATTTGAAGGATTGCTCTCACTTTAAATAGGCCAAGTAGAAAATTATGAATTCCATAACTCTAAAAGGATGTTCTTCACCCATTCTTTTTACTATCCTTGCTGAGTCTCAACGCTGACATAAAACATTATTCCTTCAGTTGAATTTATTTTCTTCACTCTGACACACTTAAAACCAGCTTTAAAGAAAACTATTTCCTGTGATATAGGCATAGGAGCTCTGACAGAACCTCACTCACTTGTAATATGATCATAATGCCAAGCAAATTTCATTTAGATACAACCATTATTAGGCTCAACAATCAATGAAACAAACACCTATCTAAAGTGGAGGCACTTAAATACATATTAACAATGGAGCATTCTCTATTCAAATTACTTAACACACAGCTTTAAGACCAAATCTGGCACTGAATTCTATACATCTAGACTGATACGTGCACTATTATCTTTATGCCTTTCTATTACCATAGGCAGAAAGAATAGGGCTGCAGGGAGACAGAGAGCAGGAAAGGAAAGAGGAGGTGAGGGGAGACAAAGGAAGGAGGAGATGAGATCATTCTTAAGAAAAAATACAGTTACCAGACCGGCCAGAGCTAGAGTTCAGTGGCCCAGAACAGACCCAGGACACCATCTTGCCTCTCAAGGTGAACTTTAGCTAATTGTAATGGACTATAATATTATTAGCTTGACAGGCAAAGAAAATCTCCACTCCCTGTACTGCCATGACAGTTTTGACAAGAACCAAATAAGGACAAGAGAATCCTACCTCCCAATGGGAAGAAATGGTCAGTGATGACCTATCTGGGAATGTCTGTAATGCCACCCCTCAATATTGCATATTTCACACCCTCATTTTTAAGAGTAATAAATTCCTAAGCTCCTTTGTTCTTTGGGGCAGTTGATCTTCTTTGGGCCTGCCTGCTCTCACCACCTAGGGAGTGGACTATCCTCCTCCTTTAATAAATTCACCACTTGCTGGCCTTGTTCAGTGCGTCCTTGAATTCTTTCCTGTGGTATACACCAAAAACCCATTTTTTGGGCAACATTTCCTGTTGTATTTTTCCTGAAGGGCACATTTACCTATTGTGCATTCTATCTTGGTTACTTTCATTGACCTTTTTGGGCTTTCATTTTGCTCCTTCTGACTTACAAATCCCTTTCAATCTATAGTAAATGCAATGGAGAAATAACACAATTTCAACTTTTCACCTCTTTATTTTAAATATACTCTTTCTGCAAACTGCTGGTAGTATTATTTATAGCAACACAGCAATATTCTACTTTCCACAAGCGATAACAGTCAATATATTCAAAATATATAACCTCCCATTCTATACAAAGAAACCTACTTTGGTTTCAACTGAATAAAAAAATTCAAAAGACTAGAATGTATGCACAAACTACCTAAGATGCAAAAATTTCATTTATTATTTAAAACATGGGTGTGGTGTTAATCATTTCAGACACTTGAAACAATCAAATCAGTATATGTGTGAATCTATCCCTCATTAAAAAAAAAAAAAAAGGGTCTCTTAAGGCTTCATTCCTTAAAGTTGCTATATGTATTATTTGACCAGAAATAGGTATTGACTAAAATGTCATATGACTCCTGTTTTAGCAGAAATAGCTTTCTGTAGAGACACTTTGCAGAAATGCTTTGATTTGAAAAAATTAAACACCACTATAACAACAACAACAAAATCCTCCTAGTATGGAAATCTTTACACATCAAAAATAAAACTTTATATATTAATTAATTTGGCAGGGTTACATCAAATAAACTATAGATATTACATTATTCCAATTCCAATTCCTTTCTCACTAAGAGCCTGTTGAAATACAAAGATACTTATGGATAAGTGATAGGTCTCTGCTCAGTATCAGTTTGGATTTTATGCTTTTTTATGCAAGTGCTGATAATTGCTTTCTTTATCTGGTGAAATAAGGTCCTTTTGATGCTGCATTTTTGTTTTTGTTTTTTAAATCAGCGTCCATATTTCACATTTCTTTTGTTTGGAAAATGTTTGTTCACACTCTGCAGTTACTCAGCATTTAGATTTTAAAAAATACTATGGGGACACTTACTCTTCCCTTTTGATTTAACTTTTCATTGCAAGGCCATATATTCTCATAATTCTCCCTCTCGCTCAACGTCTTTATGATGAACAAAGTGCAGGCAGGAAGTTTGAGTTCTACCTTGCTCCTCCTGGGGCTGTATTTCTTTATTTCTAGAACTTCCTTTCTAATTCTGTGCCTTGGTATTAGGGCATCACTACGCCCACATATATATTCTATAACAGCGTCTCTATCAGGTCTTCATATGCCAACTACTTTGTCTTATTTCTCAACTTGTTCAGTGTTTGGAGAAAGACAAAGGCGATATCATTGTCATGTTGTAAAGGCACCATCTCAATATATTCGATGGATTTTCATTTAATGTTTCCTGTCTTAAAAGTGCCCAGTGCCACTAATTTGAAAAGATATATGCACCCCTATGTTCACTGAAGCTTTATGTACAATAGCCTAGATGTGCAAGCAAACTAGGTTCCACTGATAGATGAATGGCTAAAGAAAATATTATATATATATATATATATATATATATATATATATATATATATACACACACATATATACGTATAAAACATAATATTCCATAATATAATTATGTAATATTCCATGATATCATATACATAGAGGAATATTACCCACCAATAAAAAAGAATGAAATCTTGCAATTTGTAACAACACTGGTGGACCTAGAATGCTAAGAGAAATAAGTCTGACACAGAAAGACAATACTGTTCTGGTTTTATTATATGTGGAATCTAAAAATACAAAACAAATAGACAAACAAAATAAAACAAAAACAGACCCATACATACAGAGAACAAGCTGATAGTTGCCAAAGGGGAAGGGAGAGAAAGGAGGGGAGAAAAGAAAAACAAAATAAAATAAATAAAAGTGGCTGTTGCCAAGTACTTAATTCAAAAAATCTATACTCTTTAAAAATTGTTTTTACAGTCCTAAACGTATGTGTTTAATTAATTTTGGTGTGTTTTTTTTTTCAGGTGCTTTGTGTTTTAGAATACTGACAATAAATTTAATAACAAATAAATATCTTTAAGATTTGATTGTATTATTTAGCTAAGACCTGCATGTAGACCTACTGGATTCCACAGTCCAGCTTCTTACACTGTACATTCTATTTTACCCCAATTTGGCTCTACTCATTTGCTGTTATGCTGTGGATGAGTTTGATTCCAACTAACCCAAGAGAAATATGCAGCATCTTAACAGAACATAAAACGAATGTAATTCAATGTGTTTATGCATTGAAACTGATTTAAAAAAATCATACATTTAAAATAAAGATTACTTTTTAAACATCACTTATATCTCAATTTCCATGACAACTTGGAGACTCTCCTGATATTAACATGCCATTTTTATTAAACTTGACTGCCTGCTGTGAACCACAGTGAAGCGCAGGGAAGAATCCCACTATAGGCACATACAAATGCTGAGATTTTAATGGCTATTAAGTAAACTTGAACTTAAAAATAAACAACAGGCTTAACAGAGGCTTAATTGCTGTTAGATGCAGTGTTTAAAAAAACTCACAAAAATAAACAAACAGAAAAAACAGAATTTATCTCCATACCTGTCATGAAAATATATTTCCTGTGAAGGAAATTCTTATTCGTATTTTAAAATATGAGATCTGCCAAGCAAAAATGTGCTTCTCTGTTTAATTATCCATTACTTTCTTCCCTTTAGACATGAGACCAATCTTGTAGATGGGATAAATTTAGACCATCAAAGTGCAAAAGTATAGTAAGCAGACATATAAGTACTACTGTTTGTCATACATACTCATGTGTCCAGCTTCTTCTGACATTTAATTGAAAATATTGGCTTCTGTCTTATTGTTAATCTTGTTAACTTGCTTTTATTAGAACTGCAACTGCTGGATTTTTATTGATTACAATTTAATATTAATGTGTCTTGAGTACATCTACAAAAACATACATGTATGAAAAAGCATAAAGACCTTGCCTTTATCACATTACTTATCTATCTATCTATCCTAATTGGTAAGAAAGCCGCAAATTTGGCAGAAGACACATCTTAATAATCATTTCTCTCAATCCATCAGTTCACAGATGGGGAAAATGAGGCATAAAGAGATTAACAAACAGGGAGTTTGTGATATAATACAGCTAAATGAAAGCTTTCCTGATTCTAAGGATATGAAGCTGTCACGTTTTATCTACCAAATGACGACCCCTTATACCCAAATCAGAAGTTGCTCATCTTCTTGGTGAAATCCCTTTCCAAGCAGTGCTGGACAAAGCCAGAGTTTGGGAAAATATCTCATTGCTTGGTGTGCTAGTGATCTACATTTGACTTTTCAGGCGCACTTTCATTATTTTTTTCTTTTAAAAAATTCAATTATACTATACCTATACAAAAGTTAATAAATGATAAACGTTTACAAAATGATTATGCCTGTATAACCACCATACAAATCAAGATATGGAACATTACCACCACTTCAGAAGCCTCTTTATATGTCTTCCCAGGTATGATACCTCCCCAGGTGACCATGACTCTGATATCTATCACTACAGATTAACCCTTTTTTAAATGTTATATGAATAAGAACACACTACACATTTTCTTTAGTGTTTGGCTTCTTTCACTAAACACTATTTGTGAGTTTTATCCATGTTGTAGGATATTCATTCTCATTGCTATATTGTATTTTATTATATGAATATACCACAATTTATCCATTTATTTCACTATAATATAGGTGGATGTTTAGATTGTTTCGAGTTTTGGCTATTATAAAAAGTGTTGTTGTTAATATTCTTGTATTTGTATACTTTCATACACAAAGTAATACCTTTCTATATATTCAGAAATGAAATTGTTTGGTCATAGGCTATACTCAGTTTTGGTAGAATTTGCCAAAGTTATATCAATTTACACTCTGGATAGTAGTAAGGATGGTTCAGATTACTCTACATCATCACTAGTGACTAGTCATATCAGTTTTTTGTTTCGTTTTTTGCCATTTTAATAGACATATGGTAGAATGTTATTTTGTTTTACATTTTCATTTCCCTGAGGACTAACCATATTGAACACCCTTTCATTCACACATCTATGTATATACTTCTTTCTTAAGCCTTCCTCTATTTATCCAAAATGAAATGTTCTATTTCCTACTGGAAATCTATATGAATGCAGTGCTAGTTCTAAATTATCCTGAGTGCATGTGGAAAGATGGTGCATGCAAGATGGGAATTTGAAAATTAAGTGAGGGACATTTAGTAGAAAATACAGTGTTTTAGAGTAGAACTCCCACCAAGACCTTAAGTAAATGTTTGCCAGGTTAAAACTCATGTTTAAACAAATATAAGATATTCTATTACACTGGCATCTAAGGTTGATTCCTTAAGTAGTTTCTGGTTGCTTTTAGAATGATTTAATTCATGTTTTGTAGCAACAAAATTGAAATTAATATATGTGGTGATTGCAAAGGAGTGTACACCACATTTGAATAAAGATCTAAATATAATGTCTTAATTTCTATTCATTACCTACTCATTTGTGATAAGGTAGGAGATCTAACAATTTGAAATATTATATTCTGAAATGATGGTATCATTTACTATCTTCTCAAGTACTTCTAATTCTCGTCTCAGATATTGCTTTCAAACCTGAGTCAAGTAAAACTCTTTCTTTAAGGGGATAAATAGCCTTAAGCATAGCTGTTAAAATGCTACAAGCAAACCAAACCATTCAGAGAGAGGGGAGGATTGACAGGGATTGGAAATTTACCAATTCCCAGGAAGAGTGAGAGAGATGATTGTAATTTCAGCCTTACATGGCTTTAAGCTTGTGGACTAATCTCTGTTAAGTATTAGTTAAGGAATGGGTCCTTAGCTATTTAAAAAAAAAAAAAAAAGAAAAGAAAAAGCCTACCAACAGTGCCAATTTAGAGCTCACTCAAGTTGAAGTGGTAGTTTTATGAGATAATTAAATAGTACTAATATACTCTTACAGGTAACAATTGAGGACATTCCACGGATTTATGAACTCTTCATCCTCCAGTTTAGTTACCTTCCCATTGCAATTCGGTGTCTGCTCCAAACACTTTTTTCAAACTTCTCTAAAAGTCAATAGTGCTCTTATAATTTTAAGTCTTCTTAAAATCTATGCACCAATTAATAACGCAGACCACTCCTTCCCTCTTTAAACTCAATGATACAACATGCAGTCTCTTACTTTGTCTCTCCCCTTTCTAGCCACTCCTTTTTGCCCTCTGTCCTGAATTCTGTTTCACTATCTACCCCTTAAATATTTATATTTACAGGGCTCAATTATTGGACCATTTCTCTGATCATTCTACATTTTAGTAGGTTAACTTCATTGCTTAATAAGAGTGATCCTTTATATCAATGAGTTCTAAATCTTTATTTATAACACTCCCTTTATCATGTGATATAGACCTGTATTGTAAAATGGCTCACTAGATAAATTTAATGTGCACCCTACAGAAGAATTTAATTTCAACACATTCCACTCAAAGTTGTTATCTTCCTCTCCAAAACTGTTTATTTTTCCTTTCAGTTAATAAAATCACTATTCAGTGAGTCACCCAAGCTAGAAAATCTCATTATGATCCTCAGCTCATCCATTTATCTCATCTCTCACATTCAATCAGTCATCACATTGTGTTAATTCCATCTCCTGAATATCTTTGGGATTTGTCTTTTCCATTCCATTCCCATAGCTCCTTCTTTTGTTTACAGGCTCATCATCCCCTTTCTGGTCTGTAATGATGGCCTCCAAACTAATTTCCCTGACTCTTATAGTTGACTCACAAATATCTTGACCTTCTATTGATCTTTGGCATGGGGATAAATGTGTGTTTCTACAACATAAATCAAATGATACCCCATTCTTACTTTAAAAGCTCCAATTACAAAATTAAACACACACTTATATGTTATCTGGCTTGGAATAACAAGGATTCCAACAGAAGTACATCCTTTGAAAAAGAGACATGAGTGGAAAAAAATGTGACTCTTCTCACACAAAAACATAGATTATGCATAAGGAGAAGCATCTCTATTAATTTTTAATGCAATGTTAAATTTTATGGTTTTTAAAATCTTACATTGTTTATTTTTAAACTATTGAAGGATATAACATGAATTCGTTATATTTATTGTCCACTTTTGATTTTATCTTTAACTAAAATTATTGCATGTCACAACATGAACTTATATGTATATATGTGTATAATTTTTATATTATGCAAATATATATACATATGTATATACTGCTTAAGCAGTAATTTCAGCAAAACAACATTTATGAATTCATAAAAGTTTGTGATTTCATTAAAAATGAGTCCAAACTTTCTAATTAGACATATTTATTTATTTTTTTTAGAAAGAAAGAACTCTTGGGGTGCACTGAAAAAATGAAAATTGTTTCTAATCAGCACTTTTCCCCTTAATGAACAGGGGCAATGAGTTGATATTAAAATGTGCATTTATAAATAGGCTTCTGCAGACATATGACATTACACACCTGCCTGATAGCTTTAAATTGCAAATGCAGCTTTTTCTTTTCTTTTCGTTTCTATTTTGTATATATTTACAGTAATTGATCAAATTGTTTTTCATATGTGATAAAACTTCTATTACTTTCTGTTATTTAACATTTCCAGTGTTCTGCTTAATAGTAATATACTAGCTAACTTTGGGTATTAATAAATTATATCAAGTAAAGAGAATAGGTAATTTGCAAATTTGTGAATTATATCCACTATAATTCTAAATATATTCCACTATATCTCTAGAAAACTGTTTTCACTTTAAAAACATGTTATTGCTAAGGAAGTTGTTATTACTAAGAAAGTTGTTTTTGACCCTTTGCTTCCTGAAATGCTTTTAATAATTCTAGGCTTCTGATTTATGTTTCCAGAGAGGTTACAAACTCAAGAAACATTGACTGTGTGGGCAAGTGCATCATTACTGAGTAAAACTATGAATAGTTTTGTTTACCATGATTCTCCTCTATTAAAAAGTGAAAGTGCAGCAAAATAAAAACTGTTTACATCTTGATAATTATCAATGAGAACAACAAATAATATTTTTTCAAAATCCATCTCTTATTCCCCAACTCTGCTGATAAAAGGAAGACACTTTTGAAGTTGTAAAGAATTCTTGAGTCTTAGTGTTTTCTATATATGGAAAACTTTCTTATCTGAGTATCAGTTAGACAACAGAGTGACAAGAACTATAGTAGAAGGATATTTGATGATTTTTCTACTTGGAAATTGACACCAAGACTATAAAGATTCCCTAGGTATGGATAATGACTCCAATACAATCTAAAATCAATGCTGCAGATTACTTTAACCAATGAACAAAGCTCCTTGAATAAATGTTTAAGCTAATTAGAGGGAGAAGGGAGATACTTTTGTTTTGATGTTATTACAGATAATACTTAGAGATTCAAAGAGTTTTCTGGACTTTTTCAAGAACACAAAGTGAAATAATGTACAACCAAGATTACAGTTTAGGTCATCAGACTCCCATTTCTGCATTTTCTCTATCAGGTCCCTGAATCTAGTGAAACCTAGTCAGATTTATCAACTTAAGAGCTTCAATAATGGAGCAGACAGAAAATAAAAAAATGAAAAATAAATCTTCATACCCTTACCTTGAAGAATGAACCTTGGGACATAATTGGACCTGCCACCAGAGGAAAATACACCGCTTCCTTTGGCATAGTCTATAACCCCAATAATTTGATCATTATATATGTTTGAACTCAATTTAAAGTCTTAGATAACCAGAATGCTTGCCTAATTCAGGAAGGGGTAATGTAGATTAATGAGCAATAAATATTCTGGGAAGAATGGCATCCCTATTTCACATAAACACAAAAAACAATTTCTAGTGGAATTTATGTTCATCAAAAGACACTTAAAATGTGAGAGTCTGTCAACATTCAAGGAGAAGGGCTGTACAACACACAAAACCAACATAACATATATCTAGAATGCGTACTAAATAATTCCTATGAATCAACAAAAAAAGACACAACAATACAATATCAAGCAATAGAAGCAATCAGAAATTTCACTAAAGAGAAAGCACAGCTAGCCCCCAAATTGATGAAAACAGGTTAAATTAATTAATAATCAGGGAACTGTAAATTAGAACCACAATAGTGTACAATTTCACAATCAGTAGATGGGCAAAGTTAGATAATACCCTGTTTTGACAAGGATGTTGGTTGATGGGAATTTTTAACCATTACTACCACTCTGGAAATCAGTTTGGTATAACCTAGTAAGAGGGGCATGCATGTACATATCCTATAATGAGAAATTGACTCCTCATATCAAAGCTAGAAAAACTCTTACACATGTGTATCATGATATATCTACAAAAATGCTTATATCAATGTTGTCTATGACAACAAAATAGTACAACCCTCCTCCCCCATATCCACAGATAGAATGATAATTTGCAGCATACTCATACAATGAGTGAAAATGAAAACTCTCTAGCCATACACATCATAATAGATGAATTCAAAGCCAAAACTTGAGCTTAAAGAAACATCTCATACAAGAATATACAGTAGCATTATATTTTCTTAATGCTTTATATCTTGGCCCGAATGATAGCTACACAGATATTTCTTGTTCTGTTTTTTTCTCTTGAAACTGCATGTTTTTGTTTCTATGTCCACTCCTTATCTATGTTATATTTCAGGAAAAAAAATAAATTAATTTATAAAAAAAGCAATACCGGTTGATGAAGGAAGAATGAACATAAGAAGAAAAAACATTCTGGGTGCGTTTTCATGGATTCTACTTTAACTCCCTTTCAGCACCCTGGATTTTTTGTTTCTTTCCACAGTTTCTACCTCTTGCCTAACTGCCAAGTCCTCCTCACCTCTGGTTTCTATTTTTTAAAAATAGGCTGTGGAGGTTTTGATAAAGAATTAGTAAAAGCAAAAGAGCTAGTTCTTTATAACGTCCTTGGAAGACTAAGCATTAAAGTGCCATATTATCAACATTGATAATGATATATGAACTGTTGGGAGGAAGACAACATTGGCAAGATCAACAGCACTGGCATTGATAGAAGAGCCCATGGCAGTGACAACAGTTATGTCATGCAGGGTGCCATGCGAGGTCGCTGGTCCTGCTCCCTACATAAGAAAATAGGACATGGTGAGGCCAAAAAGGAATACCCACAGAGCCATAGATAGGGGAGTCATACCACTATAGTCTCGCTAGTGGCTGGGTTGGAGACACAGGAAGCAGGAGCCACACTATCTGCAACCTGCCGTCCACTTCTCTCTGCCAACCAATCCCACTTGCTAGCTCAGCCACCATCTTCTTGCTAGCCCCCATTTTCTGCTAGCGTAGCCACGGCAGTTATATTAGTGGCCAGTGGCTCACTGGTTACAGCTGACGGCCATCCAATCACAGTCGATGGCCATTTATTACCCGAGTGAGCACCTTTCCACATGAGGCCGGGAGCCTAGAAACTGATCTCTGGGACTCTGTGCCCACAAGTGAACTAAGCCTTAAAAATAAATAGAACTGGCTGAAGAAACAATACTGTGTCAGTAGTCACTGTTGGCAGGGCTAGCACTTTCACAATAAGAAATTACATCAAGGAGTATAGAGCTAGAAGAGAAAAGGAGGAAAACAGCACATGGGCTAAAGCAATATACCACGTAATATCTTTTAGGATAAGTTCTCAAAGTGCGTGTGAAACAGTTGTTGGGGACCCTCAGCACAATTTCAGGAAAACTTAAGAAATTTGAAGCATTTTTGTTAAAAAACAAATTGAATGCAATGGCATTAGGTTTGGGAAGAGTTGCTGGTGGTCATAATAGATATATTTTTAAAGTATAATCATTTTCTTTATACCTATTTCTTACACCTAAGTCACTGTAGCCTTAGAAATGTGGGTTATATCAATTTGGAAACACAAATATATTTCCCATAGTAAACATTGTCATAATTACTGGAACCAAAAATATTGTTCAAAAGGTTTTGGTGTTGGCTTGCTGTTATAAACACCATTTATGATATTATTTTCCAGTAAAAATGCACTTTAGGTATTAAATAACAACTTATAAATTGATATTCAAAATATACCATATTTATAAATTGAGACATGCCCATATATGGACAAGGGAATTTACAGAAGGTATAATTTGTTGATAAATATTAAATAGGAAATTTGTGGGCAGTCATGTATTAGATGAGCCAGCAAAAGAAAAGCAGTCTGTAGGTTGAATGCGGCCCCTTCTGAAGAATGAAAGTGATCACTGCCCACTGAAAAGAGGAATAAGTAAGACATTTATCTAAAGAGAGAGAGGAAATAGTAATATAATTTTTCCTTCCCCAGATGAGTTGAAGGACTATTCATTGATGTGAAAGGCCTGGATTTCAGAATAAGGGAAATCAGGTTTCAAATCTAAGGCAGCATTTAACCATGCATGCCAAAGCAGCAACAACAATATGTAATAACAAAATCTAGTAGTACTTCTGAAAGATAATAACATTAATTGGAATGTTTTGTTTCTATTTTTCTTTTGTTTTTGTTTGTTTGGTTTTGAAGTCCAAATGGAAGAATTTCTTAGATCACCAACTAAGTTAACCTTCACATTTTATGAGCTCTTGTAAGATTAAGTACCTGACAGAATGACAGGAGTGAGTTTTTCCAGTTTCATACATTTAAGTTACTGAAATAATGTTGCTTTTGTAAATTAAGGTTATTAACATAATTCTCTGGTAAGAATACCTGTGAATTTCAGATTTCCATCAGAACCAGAGGGATAGAGGGCTTGGACAGAGAAAGTAAATAGATACGCCAATTTGGCAATATTTCATGAAATTAAAGCTGTGTATATGCTGGGAAAGAACACATCACACAGAAAGGGCCTATGTTGATGCATTAAAATCCAAGAAGTATTAATCTAATTACATGAGAAGGATTTATAAACATCATGCAAATACATGAAATAAGATAAAATTAAAGTAGCATTTTCAATGGTTCTTATTTATAATATAAGAACAAACATGATTATAATTTAATTTTATGTTACTGAGATTGTTTTTTATTTTAAAAAAAGCTATTTTTAAAAAACTTTGTCTATTTAAATGGTTGCTTATGGGAAAATTGTAATTAAATATTTATTTTGAAAAATGTGTATGTGAGTTTTTAATGTGGATAAAAATTCAGATTGGTACTTGTGATGAGTTTTTTACTATATGAATATACATCTGTTAACAAAATACCTTTTACAAATATTCATTAAACACATATACACTGAGTGTGTCAGGCATGTTTCTATATGTTCAGAACATAGCAATGAATGAAGCAAAGAAATTCCTTCCCTAGTGGATTTTATATTTTATCTCATGAAAGTTTTCTAAGACTGTATTTTCTTTCCTTAAATAAGCAGTCTTTCACATTGTTTAAAAGTTACAAATTAACACTCACTAACTAAATCAGGAAAAAGTACAGAATGTTTCTGTTGTATAATTTGTTCTCATAGAGTCACTTTCATTCACAATTCTCAAAGACCTATAACATTTTAATTAGTTTTACAACACCCAAGAGATACAGATAAGTATTATTATTCTGATTTTACAAATGAGGAGACTGTAACATAGAAGTTGAATTCACATTTTCCTCCATACCTCAATAGAGCTCTTAAGAAACCCCATTGCTATTGTGGGGTTTCAACTCATGCATTATTGTGTACCTCCATGACACTTTTCCTAATACTCAAGATAGACATTGTTTGGGAAGCGATATAGAAGAAATATTTATGAGTATTCGGTTATGAACAATGTTATATAGTTGATGAGACCTACCCAGCAAATTGTATAGTAAAGGTAGACTGGCCCATGCTCACTTCTTATGTCATTTCTACACAGATATAAAGACAGCTATACATTTGGTTCTGAGAAAACATGAACATTTGCTCAAGGCTTCTTGGCTTATAACTTGGAAAGCCAAATAAAATCTTAAATACAATTCCGTTAACACAATAAAAAGTAACCAACTAGGGAAGAGATCCAAGATGGTGGAGTAGATAAACACTGTGCCTGTTTCCTTCCATGAACACATTAAAATTACGGGTAAATTATAGAACAACCAACATGGAGAACCATCTGAATTCTAGTTGAACAGAAGTTTTATATCTAAGGATATAAAGTATATAAAGTCAGGACTGGTAAGAACAGCAGAGACACAAAACTGACTAGCCTCAAACCTCTATGTGATGCTTGAGAACAGGGACGGATATCTCAGTCTCAGAGTTTCCCCCAGGACAAGCGAGGGACTCCAGCAACAAACCAGTTTCCCCAGCCCGGTGTACTAGTTCTGGGAAGAGGAGCCCCCACAACATCTAGCTGTGAAAAACAGTGGGGAATCCAACCATATGGGTGATACTGAGGGTCGTGGGAAACTGAGACAGCCTTTTAAAAGGCCCATGCACAGACTCTTACTCGCAGGCACTCATCTTGAGCTCCAGGGTAGGGACAGTAACTTGGGAGTATCAGAGACATACAGGAGGCTCACTGAAGTGTGTGACTTCATAGAGACAGTGGAAAAACAGTCCCATTTTCCTTTTGTGGAGTCCTTCTCCCCTGTAGCCAGCAGGTCTGCACCATCTTTTCTATGTTGAGCCCGCCCTCACAGACTAAATCTGAATCTGATTGGCCTGCTGAGCTCCTTTCACTCCGCCAGCTAACTTAATGGGGCCCTGACCTACCTAACTCTTTCAATACCTGAGACACTTTCTCTGGGAGCAGCCAGCCTTTCCCAAATTTTCACCTACCTTCATGATAAGTGGTAGTTTTCTACAACTTGGTGTAATGCGCCCACAGAAATTAGACTCCCACCTACCCACAGAGCCTGGGAGATAGAAATATTATCTCTTTCAACATTTACATTTCAAACAGATGGTTCCCATATCGTTAAGAAAGACACTTCTTGGGTTGTAAACTGGTAAGAGGCTGCAAAAAGATTTACATACATTCAAAAGAGGCAGAGAGAATATACAATTGTAAATGTTTTAAAAAAGGGAGTATGGGGACAGAGCCCCAGAGAGTAGTTTCCCGGCTCTCAGCCTCATATAGAAAGGTGCTGGCTCAGGTAGTAGATGGTCATCAGCTGTGACTAGTTGGCCATCAGCTGTTACCAGTTAGCCATTAGCCACTGATATAACTGCCATACCTAAGCTAACAAAGCAGTGTAGTGGTGTGGAGTGGAGTGGCGGAGTGTGGATTACGGAATTCAGAGAGGCGGATTGCAGCTAGCAAGTGAGGTTGGTTGGCAGAGACAAGTGGATGGCGGGTTGCGGACCGTGTGGCTCCTGTCTCCTGTGTCTCCAACCCAGGTGCCAGCAAGAATATAGTTGTATGCCTCCCCTATCTATGGCTCTGTGTGTGTTCCTTTTTGGCCTCACCATATCCTGCCTTCTTATGTGGGGAGCGGGACTAGAGACCCAACCTGTCACCTGCATGACAGGGAGGTTAGGAAACTAGAGTCAAAAAGATGCCTGTCCAAAGTTTAGTCATGCTGAGGGCCTTCTTGTTTGGTACTCTTATCCTCAGCCTCAGAAACACTGGCTTTGTTCCTCTTCTTTGTTATGAAACATTTGCGTTTGCTGGACCTTCTGTCTGGGCTATTATCCTGCCAACTTCCTACAGTTCTTGTTCCCTATTTCCTCGTGATTTGTGCTCACCTGTTAACTTACCAGAGAGACCTTTCTTGACCACCCAATTTAAAACATCAACCTTCCAAGCACTCTCTATATCCCTTGCTGTGCTTCATTTTTCTCTACATAACTTAAAAAATCTAATATGTTATCCATAATTTAAGAACCAAGAATGTAGATACTTAGGGGGTGGCCAGATGGCTCAGTTGGTTAGTGTGAGCTCTGAACAACAGCATTGTTGGTTCGATTCCCACATGAGCCAGTGAGCTGTGCCCTCCACAACTAGATTGAAGACAACAAGTTGCCAGAGGGGTGGCCGGATGGCTCAGTTGGTTAGAGTGTGAGCTCTCAACAACAAGGTTGCCAGTTCAATTTTCGCATGGGATGGTGGGCTGCTCCCCCTGTAACTAAAGATTGAAAAAAAACGGCAACTGGACTTGGAGCTAAACCGTGCCCTCTACAACCAGATTGAAGGACAACCACTTGGAGCTGACAGGCCCTGGAGAAACACACTGTCCCCCAATATTCCCCAATAAAATTTATTTTTAAAAAAAAAAAGAATGTAGATACTTAGCCTGAATTATTTTCTCATACAGCCTCAAGACCTGGTATATGATAAGAGGTCAATAAATTCTTGTTGAATAAATGAATGAATAAAGCAGTTACTAACATTATTTCAGTTTTCAAAACAAGAAAGCAAAACATAAACATATTAAATAAAAGAACTAAGAGCCACAGTCATTAAGGGTCAGAATTATTTATTAATCTACACAACCGCTGCCTGACTCCAAACATAAATGTTTAACTACTAATTAAAAAGTGGATTAGGAGTTTTTTGGAAAAATTTATTGTAATAATTTAATTGCATAAAACTTACTATATTTAACCAGAGTAGCCCTTCAGCTTGCATATAATTTTTGTGTTGTCTTAACAAATTATCCATACCACCTACCACAGTGCCTGGCCCAAGATAAAAACTATGTAAATAGTCGATGAATGCATGAGTAAATCAATGAGTGGAATTACGTAGTCTGGATTTTTGTCAATTGTTGTATTAATTGAGATATGTGGCTAGTGTCTCTGAACCTGTAAATTATTAACTGCAAAATGAGAATATAGGCTAGATAGTTTCTGTAGTAGTGATGGTTTGCTAGCCACCAAAATTTATACTCCCCCTTCAATGTATACAGAGAATTACTGCTGAGAAGTAGCTGCCCAACTACAGATTGCATTTTCCGTTTTCCTTGCATCTAGGATATACTCCAGTGGAATATGACTGGAAGTGGTCTATATCACTTCTGGGCTGAGGTTTAAAGAAGCAAATGTATCTTTTCCGTATTTTCTATACCTTTTTGCTGGATGAATTCAGAGGACTCCAAGGTGCTAAGGAAGGTGGAGCCAAGAGATGAAAACCTGAATTATCATATATAAGAAAGTGACTCGTCCATCAGGAACATCTGACCATTTACACAGTTATTTCAGTGTAAAATAATAACATCCCATGGTATACAGAAAAAAAAAAAAAAAAAGAAAAGAAAAGAAAGAAAAAATTGAGTTTATTTATTATAACAGCTAGCAATAGCTTAAAGGCCATATATGACAAGGTTTGTTCCACATATAAAATTTCATGTTATAAAATTCATATCAAATTAGTATTTTGTCTACATTTTAAACATAATTTCCTATGTACAAAACAGAAAACAGTAGTAAAATATTCTTTTTAGATTTCAGTGTCATCACCTTAATCCCTAATTAGCTAACACTTTCAATGGCCACAGTTTCCAAACGGTCTTCTTTCTTCAACTCTTTTTCTGCTTCAAATTACCCCCAACAATAGTTTCATAGTTCTACTTCAGTCATACATTAATCCTTTTAGATGGGCTTGATAGAAATGCCTGACTCTCTTTCCATCTTTTTCAAACATATCTATCTACGTTTTATCTTCTAGTGCTTCCCAATGTAAATCCTCCACTCAAACTAGATCTTTCATCTATATCTCCTAAATCAACTACATTTATTTATTCAAGTCCTTGAACCTTTACTGTTCCCTCCACTGAATTTCTTTCTTTTCATCAGCACTACCAATCTTTTAAGATCTATACTATAACACGATTTTCTTTGAAGACATCACCATCCATTCAGTCTAATTAATGTTGATTTTATATAGTTACACTTTGACTCCTAATATTTTATTCCTGACAGAATGAAAAATGTTTAATTTTTATTTACCACCTCGAACCTAATCCTGCTGGTATCCTTATGACAGTCTTTCTCTATGATCTTATAAAAAAATTCTAAATACTTTGCAGAAGAGAGGATCATCCTGAAACCATCAACTAGCCAGATTGGCATAGAAACAGAAGAAACAGAACCACAGGCCCATCTCTCCTTGGAACTGTAAACGTATGTCATTTAATTCATTAAAATATCTCTCTGTGTATATATAATATTTCTACTGCACCATAATATTATTGAAAAGAGGGGTTTCTCTTGGACTAAACCCAGAGGTTTTTGGTTGTTGTTAAACATTAATCATGGTCAGTATTTTTTAAAAAGTCCTCAATATCTGAAAACAAACAAAAAACAGAACCTAAGATTTCAAATATTCAAATACATTTTTAATAGGAATATGTTTGAAACAGTTATCAAGAAACAAACAAGTCTGGCAGCAGTGGTGTATGATATTTTAAGTACTCTATACTCTGCTGATCAACAATAAAAAAGTAAAACATTTAAGGTTTCTATTTAGGGATAACATATTTGTCAAAACAATTTCTGTTAAAGCTTAAGGATGTAGAAAAGAGGTTCCTTTTAGTTTGGTTCAATTTGGTACAAAATTATTAAAACAGAGATCAGAGGAAAGAAAAATTATGGTGGTTTTATGGTAGTGGGTAATATTGATTGGTTAATTGGATTATTTATTTTAGGAAGCTAGATAGCTGATCTTTAAACAAAGCAAATTAAAACATTATCATGCTTCAAATGGAAATGATAATATTAAGTAAAAATATTTACCTGGTAAGTATAAAAAGAAGTGAGTAACAAACAAAAGTGTTTAGGAAAATTCTTTAGGTATACATAGCATAAAAATAAGTATAAAGTTATATATTTCCTATCAATGCATCATGACGAGGCTGTGTTTCTTCATACAAAATAATCTTCAGTAACCAGAAAAAACAATTATTAGTTTATGATTTTGTTCGCAATTTCTTAAAATGCATTTGTTGGAGCAATTATAGCAAAATTTGATAGAGGAGTCTAAAATTATGGATAAGCAATGTATATGACAACTAAGCAGTATAAAAATATTGATTATTATAGAGGTAAAACATAAATTTAAAGAGTTTGTTATCTAAATTTTTCCAAGATTTAATATAGTATTAAAATAAAAATACTGTTACAAACATTTTATATTCAAATATAAAGCAAATAAGTAAAATTGGTTTACTATGCAAGTTTGTAATTTTTGGTGCAAAACTTTTCAAATTAGTATTTGGAATTAAATGAATAACTAGCCTTCATGATTTACATAAAAAGCTATTCAATGGTTGCGATTTGTCTCTTCTAAACATTTATAGAAATGGCAGCAACAGATAAACAAAGGTATAAACACAGTTTATTTAGTGTTTATCTTCTTAGTCAAGTTCAAGTGTTCTGTCAATTAGAACTTAAACTAATTCAAGACATCTGCATAATGTGTTCTTATCAGTGCTGTAAGAGGAATCAGGTTGATAAACAGATTCAGGAACATAGTGGCAGTCTAAAAATGTGTTTTGCTAGCAGGTGGCGTGCAGAATGCTGGGCTTAAATTGGGAAATTTCAAGTGTTTTAGTATACAGGTGATGGCGATAAAACTTTTAACATTAGAAAAGTAATTTGTAATAATATGGCCTGGGTCAGTCTGTAACTTGAAATAAAGACAAGGTCTATAGTGAAAATACTTCTTTCTTTCTCTCTGGCCTCCTTCAGATCCTCTCCTATTCCTAGAGCTGTAGGTTGGAAGGAGTGCATTGGACCCTTTAAAATGTAAATAGCCCCTCCACAAAGCTTGGTGATTCCCATTGCTTGCCATTTGTTCTAGTTCCCTGGAGCTGGCAGAGAGCCAGAGCAGCTGGTCAAGGAAACTATTGAATAGCCACTTCCCTAGCTGCTGCAGCTGCTGAGAACAAACCTGGGCTATTTACCTGGGCCCTGGAGGATTCTTTCTCTTGCTCATCCACCTGGACAAACACAAACCATTCAATCCTAGCCTCTATTGCAAGTATACAAGGCTTTTCTAATACTTTGAAGAATTATTGACTGTGTGAAAATATTTTATATTCAGGGAACACCTCAATAGATCATGTGGATCAAGAGTAATTATGAAATGGTCCATTTGAAAGGATCAGACCACCACAGACAGCTTTCTGTGAGGTAATACCTATCAGAGCATGCCTTGAGAGTGATGTATTCATCTGGATGGATAAGGGTCAGCACACACCATTGATCTTTGCTTTCTGAATTGCATCAGTCCCAAGGTCAGCAGCTGGACTATGTGGACACCCCTATTATGTTGTTGTGCTGTGGTAAATCCCTGACAGTCAAGGAAAAGCTAATTGGATGCCAGCATAGTTATTATCCTTGCTTCCACTACTCCTACTGTACTGGCCCAGAAAGCTTTTCTCCTAAAAAAAATAAAATAAAATATAAAGCTTCAAGTCTGTCTCTGAAAGCAGGAATAGAGTGACTCATACTGTTAGCTGTCATGATCCTTATGCCTTCTACCTTCACAGAAGTTACATAAAATTTATCTTATTCAGGGTAACATTCTGTGACTTGCTTTTTTTACTCAACATTCTGCCTAAAAGCCTACTGATGTTGGTTTATATAGTCTAGTTTACTCCTTTTAAATCCTCTGTGGCATTTCATTGCATAAATAAACCACAATTTATATATCTATTTCACTACTGATGGAGACATTTAGACTAGTTCCACTTTTTCACTCCTGCAAACAATATTTCAGGGTTTATTCTTGTGTATGTTTTCTTCTCTATGGGTGAGAGAATTTCAGTAGGGTATATAATGAAAGTATAATGGTTGTATCACAGAATATGCATGTGTTCAATTATTCTAGGGAGACTGAAACTTCTGTCCTAAATGGTTTTACCAGTAGTCTTCAACAAAAGGTGTGTGAGAGTTTTCTTTCCCCAATATCCTACAACTACTTGATATTGCCAGATTCATTTTTATTTTGCTAATCACCTGGATATGAAAAGAATCTCATTTTTCACAATTTGCATTTCCCTACACACATGCAAAATGGTTGGATCTTTTCATATGTTTATTGGCCATTGTGTTTCCTTGTTTAGTAATTCCTGTTTATATCTTTTGCACACATTTCCTTTGCAGCTATTTGTCTTTTATTATTGATTTGTAGCAGTTACTTATATTTCTCAGTACTTTTTATTCATTACAAATATTGAAAATATCTCTACTAAGTCTATGGCTAATACTCTAATTTTGTTTACAGTGTATTTGTCATACAGAAGATTTTATGTAATGCAGTCATATTAATCAATCTTTTAATTTTTGCTTTGTGCTTTTTGTATCTTGTATAGTGCTAGGGAATGACCTGTGTCCCCACAAATTCATGATTAGTTCCTAACCCTCAGTGTGACAATATTTGGAGGTAGGGCTTTTAGGAGTTAATTAAGGTAAAATGAGCTCATAAGTGTGGTATATTAGACTGGTCAGGCTGTCACAGCAGCCATAGACTATGTGGTTTAAACAGTGAAAATTTATTTCTTAAAAGTTCTAGAGGCTGAGAAGACTAAAATCAAGGTGCTGGGAAGGCAGGTTTCATTCTGAGGTTTCTACTTTTGGCTTGTATGTGACCTCCATCTGGGTGTATTCTCACATGGCTTCTTGTATGTGTGCAGAGAGAGATTGAGCTCTCTGGTGTTTCTTCTTATAAGGATACTAATTCATTTATATCAAGGTCCTACTCTATGACCTCATTTAACCATAATTACCTCCCTAAAGGCTCTATCTCCAAATAAAGTCACAATGGGAGATGAAGCTTCAATGTATAAATTTTTGAGGGTCCCAAATATTCAGTCTGTAATAGGTGGGACCCAATCTGATAGGATTGGTGCCTTTATAAAAAGAGAAGGGATCTCTTTCTCTCTCTCTCTCTCTCTCTCTCTCTCTCTCTCTCTCTCTCTCTCTCTTTCTCTCTCTCTCTCCCCCCACCCCTTCTGCAACCTCCCATTTGCTCAGAGGAAAGGCTATGTGAGGAAGAAGTGGCCATCAGCAAGACAGGGAGACAGCTCTCAATAGAAACCAAATCAGCTGGGACTTTGATCTTGGATTTCTATCTTCTAGAACAGTGGTAAAATAAATGTCTATTGTTTAAACAACCCAGACTATAATATTTTGTTATTGCAGCCCATGCTTACTACAACATATAGTAAATCCTTCCTTTTTAACAAACTCATAAAGATAGTCACCTATAATTACTTTTAATATCTGCAAAATCTTGAGATGTCAGAAACATGGTGGCATGAGGAGTCCCCCTTGATCTCTCCCCTTTAAGTTACAAGTTGGATAGCTATAATTAAACAAAGAATTCCATGAGCAACACATAAACATGTTTGAGAGATCTGCACATCGAAACATGTGAAGGAGGGCAGATCACAGTGAACAGGGGAAGAAGAAAGGGAGAAATGCAGAGACGAAGAAATGCAGGGATACAGCCCAGAGTTCACTGGTGGTCCCTGAAGAGGGGAGGATTCAGGCTGCAGGTGCACTTTCTGTGTCCCACAATCCTGCCTGATGGGTCAGCATATAATACTGCTGAACTTAGTAATGGGGTAGAGCTCATGAGGCAGAGACTAAATACAGAAGTGTGGCAGCTGGGGTCTAGTGGCCCTCACTATCAGGCAGAAAACAAAGACATGGAGCTAGGATGCTTCCCCCACAGCCTCCGAGTGCTAACAGCATCCCCAGAAAAAGTTGTAGCAGTGAGTGTTGGACTAAAGAATGGAATTGCTATAGCCCTGAGAACTGGAGAGACAGTTCTTGAATGTCAGAGGCACACTGCAGCTAATCCCAGTGACAAGGGTGGAGATATAGGGTCAAGGCAGCTGTGGTCTGGCAGTCAACACTACTTGGAGGACAACAAAGCCACAGATATACCTTCCACCTTTCCCAGCCCACCCTCCCCACCCCACTTTTTCTGGCTGATCTGAGCAGGGGCACCCAGGGCTTCTCAGACAGCATAGTTGTGCTTCTGGCTGCAGAGGCAGCACTGGGATTTCAAGGGATCAGAATCCCCTCATCTACCTCATCCTCCCATGGGGGTGATTCCCTGAGACAAAGGCAACCTGTTCACAGAGGAAATGCCCACCTCCCCAGGATATCTTCCACCAGGAGAAGACAGGATAGGGTAAAAGAAATAAAATGTTCCAGTGTTACCTACTGGAAAACAAAATAAAGACCTCTTCATAACAACCTGCTGCACAACTCATTTCCATAGATATCTAGAAGGAGAAATAATCCATCAAATGCCGTGGAAAACCAAGGTAACAGGCAGCTCAGAAAGAAAATGAAAAGAATCTCCAGAAAATGAATGTAAAGACATGGAACTATGTGACTTAAATGACAGAGAATTCAAGATTGCAGTTCTGAAAAACTCGAGATGCAATAAAACTCAGGCAGTTTAATGAACTCAGAAGTAAAATCAACAAACAAAATGAATACTTCCCCAAAAGACTGAAATTTTAAAAAAGAACCAAATGGAAATTCTGGAGCTGAAGAACTCAATTGAAAAAAAAAAAAAAAAAGAGGAATGAAATAGCAAGTTTAGGAAATACAGCTGACCAGATGGAGGAAAGACTTAGTGATGTTGAAGATGGAAATCTGGAAATTAAGCAAATGGAAGAAGTGAGATACTTGAGAGATTACAAAAAATAAATAAATGAAAGAACTATTTGGCTCTATTGGAAAGAGCCTATTCAAACCAATAGTGAATGAGAACTTCCTAAACTTATGGAAAGAAGTGGATCATTGAAGCGAATACAACACCTAATTATCTCGATTCAATAAGGACTTCTCCAAGGGATATTATACTGAAACTATCAAAAATTAATAACAAAAACAACAACAACAAAAATTTCTTAAAGCAGCCAGAGAAAAGAAGACTGTAATTTACAAAGGAAAGCCCATTAGATTATCCTCAGAAAGTCTATAAGCCAGGAGGGAGTGAACCAAATATTCAAACTAATGAAAAAGAGAAATTACCAGTAAAGAATAATATATCCAGCATAGTTATCCTTTAGATATAAAGGACTATTAAAGACCTTTCCAGATTACAGAAGCTGAAGGAATTTTCTATCACAAGGTCTGCAGTACAGGAAACATTCTACTTGAAACAAAAGACAAAATAATGCAAAACTATGAGTAAGATAAGTAACAAAAAGACAGAAGCAAAAAAAGGCAACCCCTAATCAGAATAAGGCATTATTCATTTAAATATATCATAAAGGGTAAAGAATATAAAAAACATAAAAAAGAAAAAAAGGAAGAAGAAAATTTGCTACTGCAACTTGGAAATGCATAAATAAGGATAATTTGTGACAACAAAAACATAAAAGGGGAGGGGATAAAGGTTTGAACTTGGAATGGAGATAAGATGCATGCTGAAGGAAAGGACTACTGTGCATATGTAACTTTCTTTTCAATAAACTTAATGTAACCACTCAAAAAAAAAAAAAAAAATCCAGAACTGAGACACATATTACAAAAAATGAGGAAACAGGAAAAATCATAGACTACCACCAAAGTAAAATAACACACAGAAATACAAAGGCAAAGAAACAATGGAGACAATGAACTACCAGAAAACAAAGAATAGAATGGCTATAGGAAATCCTCATATATTAATAATCACCCTAAATGTAAATGGACTGAACTCACCAATAAAAAGTCACAGAGTAAAAGAGTCACAGATTGGATTAAAAAGCACAAAATGATATGCTGTTTTTAAGAGCTGTATCTCAGCCACACAGACAAATATAAACTCAAAGTAAAAGGGTGGAAAACAATACGCCAAGCAAATGGCATCTGGAGAAGAATGAGTGTAGCCATAGTTATAGCTGATCAAATAAACTTTAGGATAAAAAAGGTAACAAGCGAAAAACATGGATGTTTCATAATGATAGAGAGGACAATACAAGAAAAGACATAACACACACACACACACACACACACACACACACACACGTATATATATTCCCACACACACGTATATATATTCCCAATCAGGGAGCACCAAAGTAATATATAGCAACTACTAACAGAACTGAAGGGACTAACTAACAACAACAAAAAAATACATACACTATTAACAGCTATGGATAGATCACCCAAACAGAAAATAAATAAGGAAATATCAGCCTTAAATAACACATTAGATCAAATGAACATAATCAATATTTCTTGAACATTTTATCCCAGAACACCAGACTATACATTATTTTCTAGTGCGCGTGGAACATTCTCAAGGATACCATATGTTGGGACACAAAACTAGTCTCAGCATATTTAAGAGGATTGAAATCATACTAAGCATATTCTCTGACCACAATGCTTTGAAATTGGAGATGGACTGCAAAAATAAAGTGGGAAAAACCACAAATATGTGAAGATTAAACAACATGCTAATAAAGAATGACTGGGTCAAAGAAGAAATAAAAGAACAGATCAAAAGATACATAGAAACAAATGAGATTGAAAATACAACATATCAAAATTATTGAGATCATGCAAAAGCAGTAAATGGAGGGAAATTTATATCATTACAGGCCTATCTCAAAAAACAAACAAACAAACAAACAAACAAACAAAAAACAAAGAAAAACCCAAATAAACAATCTTCCCTAGTTATTTATACTTTAAATAACTAGGGAAAAAAAAAAAAAAAGCAAGTGAAACCCAAAGTCAGCAGAAGGAAAGGAATAATAAAAATCAGAGCAGAATAAAAAGAAATAGAGAACAAAAAGATAATAGAAAAAAATGCAACAATGAGCTTATTCTTTTAAAAGACTAATAATATTGACAATCCCTCACATAGACTCACTGGAAAAACAAACCAACAAAAAAACAAGACACAAATAAACAAAATCAGAAGTGAAAGAGAAGGGAGGAGGCTCTAAAAGAGGGTAAATATATGGTGATGGAAGGTGACCTGACTCTGGGTGGGGAACACATTATATGCGACATAGATGATGTATTACAGAATTGTACACCTGAAATCTATGTAACTTTACGAAGAGTTGTCATCCCAATAAGATTTAACTAAAAATAAATAAATAAATAAATAAATAAAAATAAAAGAAATGAAAGAGAAGTTATGATAGATACTACAAAAATACAATGTATCATACAAGACTACTATGAAGGACTATATGGCACCAAATTCAATAACCTAGAAGAAATGGGCAAATTAAAAAAAAAAAAAAAAAAAGATGTAACCTTCCCAGACTGAATCACAAAGAACTGGAAAATATAAATAGACTGATCGATAGTAAGGAAATTGATTCAATCCTCCAATGCCTCAAAAGCAAAAATCAAGGACCAGGTGGCTTCACTAGTGAATTCTACCAAACATTCAAAAAGGATTTAATACCTGTCCTCCTGAAACTTTTCCAAAAAATTGAAGAAGAGACACTACTTCCTAACTCATTTTATGAGGTCAACATTCCCTAATACCAAAATGGTATCACAAAGAAAAGGAAAGATATTGCATGTTCATGGATTGGAAGAATCAACACAGTTAAAATCGCCATGATACCGAAAACAATACACAGATTTACTGCAATCCCTATCAAAATCCCAATGGCATTTTTTTTAAGGAAATAGAATGAAATAATCAGATTTGTATGGACTCACATAAGAAAAACCCAATAGCCAAAGCAATCCTGAGAAAAAAGAACAAGGCTGATCACACTCCCTGATTTCAATTTATACTTCAAAGTGACAATAAACCAAACAACATGTTATTGGCAGAAAAACAGAGACACAGGCAAATGGAATAAAATTAAGAACCCAGAAATAAACTCACATGTATATGGGCAGATGATTTTCAACAAAGGAGCCAAAAACATGCAATGGAGAAAAGAAAGTGTCTCTAATAAATGGTGCTAGGAAAATTGGAAAGTCATGTGAAAAGAATGAAAGTAGACTGTTACCTGTCATTATATACCAAAATTAACTCAAAATTGATGAAAAATCTAACATAAGACTTGAAACAATTGCATAGAAGAAAGCACAGGTATTAAAATGGGTTCAGGGAAGATTTTATGAATTTGACCTCAAAAGCTAGGGAAGTAAAAACAAAAATAAATAAATGGGACTATATTGAACTTAAAAGGTTCTGCATAATAAAAGAAACCATCGATAAAACAAAAAGGCAACCGACTGAATGGTAGAAAATATTTGCAAGCAACATTGCAAATACAACTAAAAAAAAAAAAAAATCCACTTAAAAAAATAGGCAGAGGAGTTGAACAGACACTTCTCCCAAGAAGAAATAGAAATGGCCAACAGATATATGAAAAAATGCTCAACTTCACTAGCTATTAGAAAAATGCAAATTAAACCCACAATGAGATACTACCTCACACCTGTTAGAATAGCTATTATTAACAAGACAAGTAAAAACAACTATTGGAGTAGTTGCAGAGTAAAAGGAAACTTCATATACTGCTGTTGGGAATGTAAATTGGCATAGCCACTATGGAAAACAGTATGGTGGCTCTTCAAAAAATTAAGAATAGAATTACCATGTGACCCAACAATCCCTCTTTTGGGTATCTAATAAAAAAAATCTGAAAACATTTATCCTTAAAGATATATGTACCCCTATATTCATTGCAGCATTGTTCATAGTGGTGAAGACATGGAAACAATCAAAGTGTCCTTCGATAGATGATTGGATAAAGGAGATGTGATATATATCTATATATCTATATGTCTATATATCTATATATCTATATATCTGTATCATATATGTATATATATGATATATATATAATGGAATATTTATATATATGTATGTGTGTGTGTGTGTGTATATATATATATAATGGAATATAATGGAATACATTATATATATATATATATATATATATATATATATATATATATATATATATATATATATATATAAATAATGGAATATTTCTCTTCCATAAGAAAAGATGAAACATTTGCATTGCAAAAACATGGGTGGATCTTGAGGTTATCAACGCAAGTCAGACAATCAAGTTTTAATCTGCTTGGTTACAAAACTGATAAGAATTATAAACTTAAATTGTATTTCACTGATAGAAATTATAAAATTTTAAAATTATAGAAATTTAAAATTTTATAATTTCTATCAGGTTCTTCCACTATAATTGAAGAATTATCTATTTTTATCACTGTCAGTATTTTCAGCATATGTTTCAAGGTTATATTGTTAAGTGCATGCATGTTTATTATTACTATACATTCTTGGTTGGTTGTGTCAAAAGCTGGAGACATCTGAAATTTATCCTGTTTGTAGGCTCACAAGTTAATATTCCATAATTTCATAAATACTTTCAAAGACATCCGACTCCTGGTTTACAGCCATCAAATAGTTTATTAGTCATAGCAACAGCAGTAGCCTCAATATTTTTATATTCTTGTTCCAGTTCCCTGAGCCCAAATTTCCATATGGTGATGCTACAAGGGCCCAATGATGCCTAAATAAGCAGTAGATTGCATTATAAGAGAGGAACTTCAATCTTAAGAAACTTTGGTCTGTTATTATGGGCTGCAGTAAAATACAAGCCTAACCTTTTCCCCAGAGAGAGATTGTTTTTATTATACTGGGCAGTAAAACAACAACAACAACAACAACAACAGCAACAACAACAAAACTCTGTGCTTTGAAGAAAGGCTATTTTTATACAATGCTGTACTCTATATAATATCCTTGGAAAGATAGTTGACAACAAAATGCTATTAGTACCTATGTTTTTGAGGTGTGCAAAAATGTGAGAGACTCTTAGAGAATTGTCTCCCAACAGGTTGTTTCTATTTATCATTAGTAAGTTCTCAATTTGTTGTCATTAGAAATAGTTTAACTTTTTTCATTGGGAACAATGATTATGTAATATCCATTTGCTTTCTCTAATAAACTTCATAATCCGATTTGAATATTGCCACACTAGTATTAATTGTCGGATTAGTGGCTGACTGATATATTTTCTCCACACTTTTATGTATTATTTTCAAATTGACTTTTTATTTTGATTTGAACATAGGAGCATATAAGCTTTAAAAATCTAGTTTGATACATTTGGTTTTTCATAGCGAAAATATTACACACATGTAAAATATACAGTCCTTATATCTACAATATTTGGATTTGTTTTATCGTTTAATTTTGATTTTATGTTTTGCCTTTTTTATGTTGGATTTTTTCTTCCATTGAATTTGTTATTTTTAAATTGCTTTTCTATTTGCAATTGGTTTTGAAAAAAATGTATTTCCATATATCCATAAAATTTCTCTTTCTCTCCTAATCTACTTTGTTAGACTTCCTTAGACAAGTTGTAATGCAGGAACTTAAAGTTTTCCTCCACCCCAACACTTCTCATAGGTGGTGGTATCATGTTATTAACCTTGGTTTCATGAAGTGTTTTTCCTTTGCTGGCATCCATTGGAGTTATTTGTGTACTTTTATCCTACTGGAGTATACTCTCAGCTACTACCCCTTCCTGCTTTCTAATCTCAGTTCTCAGATTTGTGAGGAGTTTAATGCTTATGGAAATCATCAAAGTCTAGGAAAGTTGTAACTGACTGTCTAATTGTCACTGTCATAGAACAAGGAATGACAGGAAGATAACATTTCTGAAGAGCAAACTTCAGTCAGTCTCCTTCCTTTCATTAATAACTCTCGTTGTCATTGTGATTTGAGAATAATTAAAGTGAGCAGAGGAAACAGAATGAGGTGGATTAGAAAATTTAAAAAATGGGGACTAAGTTTATTTATAAAATATTTTCTAACGCTGCCTTCCTTTAGTTAGGCTTGATATGAAATTAAGCCTGTTCATTACAATTAATCAATATCAGATTAATAAAACTCCATACAATTTGATAAACAAAATAGTTTTTTGACTGATTATCATTTTTACAAAATTTTAAAGGGCTATAACTATTCAGAAGAGGATTCCAGGATTGCAATCAGCCCATAATATCATTTCCCATTGCCAATTTTATTTTATTGACGGAAGACATTTCATTACAACTGTGATGGAAGAGAAAATAGAAATACATATATTTTTTAAATCTTCAGAAAAATGAGACTAGCAAAGTTATATCTCACTAGAAAAAACTATTGTTAATGGCATGGCATTTTTTCCCTAATGTAATCAGCATCTTCATTAGATTTTCTATTTAGCAAATTTGTTAAAGGCAACCAGAAACATAATGGTAGGGTGCTACATATCTTTGGAAAAGAAGAAAATTCACTTTTAGTTTGAAATTTGTGGGAGACAGACTTCTAAAATGGTCTACAATGAGCTCCACCTCCTAGATTTCAAGCCATTTTGTAATTCTCTCTCCTTGTATATGGTTGGATCTCGTGAATTACTTCTAACCAATATAATATAGCAAAAATGATATGTCACTTCCATAATTTTTATAAAAGATGGTGATTTCCATCTTCCTAGTGGACTCTCTTGCTGGCTTTGATTAAGAAAGTTGCTGTGTTGCAGACACACATGTACAGAGGGCAGCTTTTGGGCAACATCTAGCAAGGAACTAAGGTCCTTGTTCACCATCCCTTGTTGCCCTACAGCTGCCAAACCATTTGTCCCCCCCCCCCCCAGGATTTCAGGATTTCACAAGGGAGTGCCTCAGCAAACTGAGGCCTGATGGAGAGATATTGGAAAAGCTCCTTTGAGGGAAAGTCTCAGCAAACTGAGACAGGATGGAATTACATCGGTCCCTCCCTTCAATGGATTCCTTGGAGATGTGCGTGTGTGTGAAGGCAAAGTTCAGCTGGAACACAATGGGAACTTTCAGAAAGACAGCCAGCAGGCTACTAATACACAGATCTTGAGATTAACAATCTTTTACCTCTTTAGAAGTTTACCAATGAAAACTATGCGTTGGCCCGATTCGGGATTCAGTCCCTGAGACTGTTCCCCTTGGCCCTGAGCTCTTGCACTCTATTCCTGGCTACTGTCTTTTCTTAACCCTGCGCCGCCATTCTCCCTCCCCACAACCCTCGTAGTGCAGGACGTGACAATCCCTTAGAGAATTTAATCCTACCAACAACCACTTAAGTGAGGCTGGAAGTGGGTCTGTCCCAATGGCGTCTTGAGATGACACCCCAGACCTAGTTAACATATTGATTACAGCCTTTTGAGAAACCTGAAAGAGAAGATTCAGCTGATCAGTGCCCCAATTTCTGATCCACAGAAACTGTGAGATGATAAATGTGTGTTGTTTTCAGCTAAGTATTAGGGTAATTTCTTACACGTTGATAGACAACTAATACAAATTCCATGACTTTCAACTGACATATGATATGGTTTTGCAATTCGAATTTTGGTTTCATCCTCCTTTCTGTTTGGGAAAGGAATTACATACAAATCTGTCTAGGTTCTATGTGTAAATAGCATTGCTATCAAATAGAGTGGGACAAAATATAGATGCCTGCATTGCTATATTTCGTTTTATAAATTCACAATATGGATGATATAATAAACACGAGTTTTATGTAGTTGTTACTCTACTTGACTGGTTCATGTCTGTTTTTTGGTATTTTAGTATTTGGGAAAATTTTTTGCCTCAATTTTTCCTGATCAGCTTTATCCAGATTCTTATTTTTCTGTATCATTACTTTCTAGGACTGTTTCAAAACACAGAAGGGGAAAAAAACACACACACAAAAAACATCTTTTAAAATGTTTTAAAAACTAGTTTCCACCAAGATTTCCACTTTCTACATTATTTAAACATTTCTCTTCTGGCTTCAATTAGCTGATTGTGCCCTTTTAAATCATAGTTTTAAAAATGATGTTCCTGTATCTAACAATTTGTGATTAATTTTTCCCCATGACAGAAACTGAAGCCTGAAACTACTCCCTGTGGTTCCTTTTATTCATTACTCAATGCTTCTGTCAGTGATGGGTACACAGAATTGAAAAATTTCTAAGCTAACCTAACCTGACTCAGCAGGGCCAAGGGAATCTAACCATGAGGGATAAAAGACATAAGGCAAGAAACTCCATATGCCTATAGGCAAGCACCAGTTTGAATGTTTTTTCATAACTGACTTTGTCTGGTCCAGTTAAAACAGGGAAATTCATTTGTATGTGAAATCACAAACTAAGAAGCAAAGAGCAGAGAAGTCCTCAGAATTTCTTATTTGATTTTAAATCAATAATACATGTAAACTTTCTGGTCTTGAAAAAAATATGTGTCCCGTTAATGAGAGGACAGCTCTAAGTTGCAATTTACCTTTTTTTGGGGTGTGTGTGTTTGTGTGTGTGTGTGTGTGTGTGTGTGTGTGTGTTGGCATAGAAGCATATTGTATTTGAAACTTAGAGAAAGAGGATCATGTAGACATTGTTTTACTTATTTCCCTAATGCTATCCGAATCCATCAGTAAATCTACATATTTATTTTGTATTCAGCACAAGTTAGGTGATCACAGGATTCCAGGAGATTTGCTGAAATAGGAACTACATATTTACAGCTTCAGAATCTTGGCTCTTATTTTTCACCTTTAATGCCTTCATTTTCAATTTATGTTTTCTGCCACAGGTGGCGGTAGAGTCCCATGGGTCCAGGATAGTGAGCTTGCAGATGTGAGATCCAAATTGATCAACTCAGCTTACTTTTTAAAAATATATTTTTATTTAATTTAATTTTACTTTTAAACCAGGTTTTATAATTGTGAAAATACTACAAAATATGGTATGAATATTCATACAGAATATCAAATAATGGTAAGTAGAAGTTGCTTCACTGTGGCACTAGCAGTTTCACAAGACAATTCCCCAGATATAATACTGTTTACATTATTTCTTAGGTATTTCCACATAATTTCTATGCACATATTAGAATGTTGCAAAAATAAAATATATTGGGACACTGTTGTGCAACTGGATTTTTAAAACAGTGTATCCTTGCACATTCTTTCAATTATGTTCTTAAATGGCTACCTCTTATTACAGAGTAGCATAGTTGTCCATTAAGGTATTTAACCAATTCCCTTTTCATTTTTCTCCAATCCTTATTTATCAATCAATTGAGTGATAGATTGGTTTTTACTATTTAAAGGAATATGCAATGAGTATCACTTCACCTATATCTTTGTGCATAGGATTAACTTCATAGGTAGAATTCATTCCCAAAAGTTTAATTGCTAGCTTTTATGGTTTGTGCTTTAAAAAGTTTCATAGGGAGGAAGAAGTGGAATGAACTTAAACTGCTACCAATAGTGTTTGAAAATGCTTCATTCTCCCAGAGCATGTCAACACTGTTTATAAATCTTAAATAACTGGATAAACTAAAAAAAAAAAAAAAAAAAAATGTATATTGCATTGCTATTCTACGTTGCATTTTGTAAACATGATTTATGTTGAGAGTATTTTCTTGGGTTAACTGGCTATTTGTATTTATTTTTTCTTTAAAATTATAGTTGGGTTTGTATAAGTCAGCTTTTACTGTGATACCAAACAATACCATATCTCCATGTTTTCTGACAAAATACATTTATTCCGTGCTCATGTTATGGAAGTATGTGGGTCTATTCTGGCTTTGTTGAAATCTGCTCTGTGAGTCTTCTCATTTTGAAACCCAAGTTGCAAGCATAGTCACTATTTAGAAATTGCAGTTCTCATTATTGGGGAGTGGAGCAAAATGGCCCCTGTCAAAACACACAATAACATCCAAAGATTTGTTCCAATGTAGGACCATTTGAGAAGTAACAATATATCCCCTCACATCCCATTGACATGGTAAGTCACAAGACCAAGGTCAAATTCAACAGGGTATGGAAGCATGGAAAGAACACGGAGAGAAAAAATTGTGAACACATAATACAATCTACCATCTTGTTCTTTAGTTATTTTTCTATTGGTTTTATTTTCTTATTTATTTGTTTATTTATTTTGAAAAAACCTTTATATAACAAGGAAAATATTATTTTCTCATAATTGTTACAAATATTTTTGCTACAAATTTTCATGTGTCCATGACTTGTATATATTATTTTATGCTATATGTAATTTTAAAAATATAAATTTTAATGAACATTAACCTTTATGGCCTCTTGTCCTGTATCATGTTTTAAGAACTATTGCATGACTATGGAAAACAAGTGCATGATAAATTGCTAAGTAAAACAAATACTTACAAAAATAAGTCTTGTTTAAAAGTTGTAGATGAATTAGGTTTTTAAAAAGTGTGCATTTTAAAACAGGCAATTTCTATCTTTCTTTTTTTTAAAACTGAATATAGGTAGAGGGAAAGAAGATTCATCCTAATATTTTGTTAAGATGATTTAATCAGTCTTTTAAGAAAGACTCTTTTTAAGGCCTTTACATATGTTTCTCTGTGTCTATATATTTATTGTTTGTGTACAGGAGTGTCATATAATTCTTGAACATGTCATAATGTTCAAGCACTTAAATCACTCCACTTGATTTGTTTTCAACAAATCTTTGCCACTCAGTTTGTGGTACATTTTTACAACAGACCTAGGGAATTGATGCAAACATTTAATGGCTAAGGGATAGTCTTTCATCAAATGGTGCTGGATAACTTGATAATCATGTGCAAAAGAATGAAGTAGAACCCTTACCTCACAATACAATAACTAACTCAAAATGCAACAAAGATCTAAATGTGAGAGCTTAAATTATAAAACTCTGGAAACAAAACAGGGGAAATCTTCAGATTTGACAAATCTTAGACATGACACCAAAAGCATGAGCATGCATGCATATAAATTGAGTCTGATAATAGTCAAAATAGAAGGAATACTTTCCATTGTGTTCTCACTTATTTGGAAAGACAAAATTCTATTCTGTTTAGTGCAAGGTCTGATTTTTCTGTCTAAACAAAAATGTCATCCCTTTTGTGGAAAACCAGTTTAGAAAGCCCCTTGTATTTTCTTGAGGTACATACATGGATTAAAGATTCCGTCAAAGTCTACCCATATTTGGTCACTTTTTCAATTCCTTTATTTTCCTGTTTTATAAACTAATATGAAGAGTCTTACAGGTGACTATATGCTCAATTTATTATTTTATAAAGAAACAAATTTACTTATCATTATTACCTTTGACCAACATAAAATCTATATATATTTTCTAAAAATTGAAAAATTAACCATTTTTTTTTGGAATTTTTTTTACTCTTGTAGTTATTATATTTGTGTAACTTCTTGAAGGTATGTTGAAAGTATTTTTAAATTAAGATATGATAAACAAGTGCTAATACCTAACATTATATCATGTATTATTAGATTTGAAAATTTCTCCTGCATAAGACTAGCCACTTTCAGTTGCCTATGGCTGACTGAGCAATTATTAAAAGTTTTCAAAAAAAATCGAACTGTGCTTGTAGGGAATATTTTAAAAAAATATTTAGTTGTTGCTAGTTTGTTGGTAGAGAGATGCATTTATGTTTGTCAAGGACATTCTAGTGAGGTTTGTCTACCTCATAAAGACTGGGAGCTACAACTTCCACCCTTCTCACTCACCACTTAATGTGTTCTGACTCTATGAAGTAGGAGTCTCCTCCTCCCTTTCTCTCAGACTACCTAGGAATTCAAAATGTGAATCAGGAAGCACATATATCATCAAAAAATAGCCAACTATATTGGAGAGTATATTAAAGACTAGCGTGTGTAGCTTAAAATCTGTTTCATCAGGACAGGGCCTAAGAGTCAACTGCAGAATATCATCAGTTATTTCAGCTAAGCTTATTTCTTTAAACTGACAAAACAAAATGGTTCTAAAAACAAATTAAGTTCAATTTTGGCTACATAAATTATTTAGTCATTGGGTCACTTATTTAGAAAACCCTATGCATAGTATTATATGTTATTTGACCCTGAAATATGTTTACCTGACTGGTAAAAATTGGGATGGGTCAGTATCTTGTGTTAAGCTGGATTCTTTTCCAGGCATGACAAATAAGTAAGTTTGAAATATTTGTTGGGGAAGGATTTCTTTTACGCTACCTGGATTTTTGGTATCCTTTAAAAAATAGAGCAAAACCGAAACAAAATAAAATACAACCCATAAATCCCTGGAAGGTGGTTGTGCAGGTAGGTACATTTATGAATATTGAGACATGCTAAGACAAATGTCCAAGTCAGCTTTGAGAGGGACCTTGAAATGGGGATACATTCTGCCTTTTGGTAAGCAAGCATACATTACCTATGATGCAAAAAGTCCATAATAATTATTTACTGGGTATATAAAATGCACTTGATGTTTTAAGTAAAATGATAGCCAGCAAAATCTACTTTGTATGTTAAATTTTATCAATTTACAGTACTTGACTTATGTTTCCACATTAAAAAAGTAAAAGCTTTTCCCCCATCTGTTTATCATATTTTTAGAAATTATAAGGTAAATTTATAAAATATAGTAAGCTCCAAAAAATAACATTTTTGCAATGGTAGAGAGGGTGAGAAGAATTTTCATATTCTTTGCTATTCCTTTAACTAGTTGTAAAATAGACTATTGTTAAGATTAATTTGAACCTCCTGTGACTTATAAAATAACTGAATGTGCAACCAACTTTCTAAAGGTCACCGGGAATTGAAATAGGGTGGATGGTAACATGGATAAATGCCTTCTTTTAGGTATGAGTTTTCCTGCAAAGCATTCGAGAAACCTTTGGCCCAGAAAGTAGTTGAATAGGGATTAAGTCCCTGCAGGGGAAAAAATAAAGTCTGTTCATAGAAGGCATTATAAGGAACCCAGCCGTTGGGGTACATACTCCTTGGTTATGATTGGCACAGAGATGTCAAAGCCCAAAATCTCAACCCACTAAATTGCCTGCCTTAATCAGCAAGGCTGTCTACCTTCATTGTTCTGGATCAGCCAAGGACTGTCTGTATCTGTCTCTTTTATTCTCATGGCTGAGAAGACACCTACTCCTGCCCTTTCAATTGTCCAATTTCCTTTTCCCAAAGAGAGACTCCACTATATTTATTTATAAAACTCTTTTACTTATTAGAGATTTACTTATAAAACTCTTAAGGGTTAACTACATAGAGAATGAGGAAAAAATATGACCACTAAACTGATTACCCAAACGAGAGTATAACTTGACTTTATGTATCTGGATTTGTCAGAGGAGACATAATTAGGCACATAATAATTTAATAGTGATTCATAATGATAGCATATATGATACTATAAAATATAAGATCATATATACATACACAAGTACATATGATATAGATTTCTGTATATATGTGTATATATATATATACATATATACACATATATACATGGAGAGAGAAAATTTATAGTATGTCACACAGGCATTCAAAGCTGTTTACATGGAATATCTTTCTTATTAGAGTTGATTCTTCAATAGGCAAAGAGGTCTTATACTTCTTAAATCTGTGGTCATTACAGGCAGCCTGACTTATCACACACACACACACACACACACACACACACACACACACACACACACACACACCCCAAACCTGCTTTGCTCATGAATCCTAATGATGGCTAAAGACTTTTTCTTTAGTTCTATAGCAGTCAAGTAAATTGTTCTAAATTCTTCGCAAATATTATTAGAAAATCAAATGATCTAGAATAAAAAAATTACACACAAAAAATTAACCCCAGTCTTTCTCACCACTGTCCTATAAGTGTGCACTGTCCTGGGTAGATAGACCCTAAGATTCTGTAGTCCTAAACAAACGCCTGGGTACTGCTGTTGTTGCTGTGTGGACCATACTTGGAGAAATAAGGTTATAAATAGTATTTCAAGTAATTCTTTCCTGCAACTATATACAACCCTGTGCAGATCTCACTGATTTCCTGGTTAGCTTAAGGTTTCAAAAAGTCTTCAAGTTCAAAGCAATTTATCTTCTGATGGAGCTGCTCTCCTCTCCCAGCACAGGTCAGATTCAGCCTAGGTCACTTGAAGTGAGACTACTGGGTGTCAGTCCTTGGTGTCAGCTCATTCAGTCAGATTCTCTGCACTCAAAAATAACAATGTGGGGTAGCAGCGGCAGAAGAAGAACGCCTTCTAGCTTATAGGGGGAGAAACAAGTGGGGAAAAAAGCTTACTTGATTAATATTGGTGTAATATGACTTCGGTGCGTGTTTTTGTGTCAGCTGTCAAAATATGAACTCTATTGTGGGTTTTTCTTTAAAAACATGTTTGGTTAGAGTAAGCCCATATTATTAAACTCTTATATAGCTTTTACATCTGGAATCCTGGAAAATTTGTTTATGAAACCATGGAGGGAGTTTAGGGTATATGAGATAAAAGACATACACAGCAAAACTCGTTTGAACTCTCTGCTCTTCGGAGTGGGTTGGCTTTGAATGACATTAGTATAGGATATAATTTTTTCAGGCTCTTTGCCTATTCTGAAATATCCAACCTAAATATATCCTACCTCTAACACCTACTACTTATTAACTGTCAAACGCGTGGCTTCCTTCTATGGTCTGCACCATCTGGCCAGATTACCAGCAAATACATAAACTCCTATAGTTCATGGACTGTAGTTTATTTTAGGAGTTTTGACTTCTCAATCACATTTAGTATGGGTCAGCAATGGGCCCAACAAACTGTTTGGATCCTTATACAAAATTAGCATGTTGACTCTATATATCAATGAATTCCAGATGCTATAAAATTATGTCTCACTCATCTTTGTTAAGCATCTTCCAAAGCCCATTTCTACAAATTTGCCACATTATCTGTTGATGAAAACTGGCAAAAATCATTCCATTCGTTATGTGTATAACATTCTTATTTCTAAGTCTCATTACAAATTTTACTCTAATTTCCCACTCCATTCAAGGTTCTGTTGAATGTATATTTCATTTACTTGATTCAATATTGAACGACTGAGGAGACATTTTTGGCTTTCTTCTTTACCTAGGAACTCCTTCAGTCAGGGATGACACTGTATTTCTAAAAGAGATGCACAGTGAGGCATATTTCATTGGAATTTTGGGAAATGGCCTATTTCATGTCTTTCATTTAATGTGCAATATCCTTATAGCAATTAGCAAGAGTACAGTCCTTTGTGATCAATGCCTAACTTTTACACAAAAGATATGGTCAAGCTGTAAATCAACTGGCACTGTAATTCTGCAGGCTGCAAAGTCAATATCTAGGTTTGGTCTTCAGCGATTTCCGTTCTCAGCAGTGTCCTAGTCTTTCAGTAGGTCACAAAAAAAATCCCTGAATGTTATCTCATGCCTCTGATTTGTTCTTTATTTTGTCTTATGTATCAAATGCTATATGAAGGGTCCATCTGACCCCGACTAATTTTAATTATTTCTATAGTAGAGGGAATCTAGTTCCCCAATTTTCAACCTAACTCATAGATAATTGTTTGAATTTCCAGCACCCATGACCCTTGTACTTCCTTTCCTAAATGTACCAACAATTAAATTTCCATTTTGCCTTTGCATTACACAGACACTGACTCCATTCCAAATCTAGATAAATGTCCTGATTGTCCTTAGGCAATCAGTACATTTCACCCCCCTTGTCATAATTGTGGGTGTATATGTAACCTAGGTTGTCCATTTAGCTGAATACAAAGATTAATTTTGGAATAAAGGGAAAGTGATATACTCATATGAAGGTTAGAATTGCTCTGTCCTCTTTGTACAATGAGAGAAGGCAGAGTAAAGAAAAGGCTGCATGCAGGCTAGAACTGAGAGGACTATTTGAAACTCTTTCAGTCTCAAATAAAATACACCTGTAGCCCAATCAAACCATGCCTGGATATTGCTCTGCCACTTTTGGTCTTTATAGTTATACCCCCTTAAACCCATCCCCCCAAAAGACAACTGATTAAGGGAATTGGACTTGGGATTTATGTTACTTATTAATAATGAAGACACCTTCTACATGCATCCTCGATGAGTACATATCGTACATCCTTGATGAGTACAAAGCAATAACTTCACCTGCTGGCTTATCACTGAGTACTACGGACAGCTAGAAATGTATCCTATATTATGAATGGAGATCTTATTTATCTTTATTCCAACTTAACCTAATGAACAATTCTAAACTCTTCACATTTACATAATCTCTTAAACTCTTTTTTAGTACCAATTTCTGTATTAGTAAGGACTTTAGCATACAAGTATAGGAAACCCAGTTAAAACTGTTCTAAGCAAAAAGGGGAAATTATAATCCCATTTTTTGATAGTTCATAATAGTAGAATTGTTTCCAGGCATAAATAGGTGTGAAAAGGCCAAATGATGTCTGTAGGACTCTGTCTTTCCCTCCCTCACCCCCACTATCTCTCAATTTTCCATCTTTCTTCATCTTGAGTCAGTTAGATGATAAGTAGTCCCTCTGTGTTTATTGTCAATCATTCTAGCCAGGAAGCTGGATTATACAGATTGAATGGACTTTTGACACATGTGCACTAATGAAGCTATATTGAGAAAAGTCCCACCCAAACCACATATATTAAAATTTGGTAAGAAATAGTTTACCAAAGAAAAATCTGGGTGGTGTTACCCTAAATTTAAATTTTGATTGTGTTGCAAATGTTTTGTGTGTATATACATATATGTGTGTATATATATATACACACATATATGTATATATACATATATATGTATATATACATATATATATATGTATATATATTTAATTATATTTGAGAAAGAAAAAGAAAGGATAGTTAGTAGTGTAACTTACTTCTACTCTTTGTGTCTATTTCTCAAAAAAGAATTACCTGCTTGGTAATTTAGTAGGAAACACTGTATAGAGAGGTTAGGCTTATGAACCTACAGAATGTATTTTAAAATGAGTTCACTGGCACTCAACTATCAGTCTGGACCCTCCGCATTCTCACACCCTCTGCTGTAGAGAGTTTGAGGGTTGGGGGGCTGAACAAGAACAAAGATATGACCACAAGGTGGCAGTAGCACACAAAGCTTTATTTGGATGCTGCTTTGACAGACTTGCATGCTGGGAAAGTCCCTCACAGCATGAGACCATCTAGAAACTTTGGTGAGTGGTTACTATTGAGAAGAGGAGGACGCCAAGTAAACTCCGTGGGAGAAAGGAATCCGAGTGGGAGCTTACATGTCAGGATGATGTCATGCTGGGGAATATCTGGGTCAGATGTCCGAAGGAAAACAGTGGCTTGAGGTCTTTATGGCTCTGGAGTTCATGTATGTATAGCTAGTAGATATTGGATATACTTTCATGGGTTGTGCAAAGTGCGCAAATATGTAAGAATCTGCATTTGTCACAAACAAGTTTTTGCACTAAAAAGCCGTAGCGTGCTGTGAAGAAGTAAACAGCTTAGGAGCCAGTATGCATAGGCCGATTCTGACTCATTTACCAAATACTATTAAGAGGACAGTGTTTTTATGGAGTGTCAAAATCAAGGTGGAATTCCTGCATCCCACCAGATGTTTCATTAAGTTCACATGGAGACTTTTTTTTTCTTTTTTTTTTTTTGCAGCTCCTCCTACTGTATTCTGGGTAGTTGCTTGTTCTTACTGATTTCCTTCTTTTTAGGAATCCGTCCAATCACTTCCTTGTTATGCATGTACACCGTTTTGTCTTTCTAATTTTTGTTTTGTTTTTTAACTTGGGTATTGGGGAGAGTGAAAGGCAAACATAAAATCACAATCTACCAATATACTAATTTGAAAAGAAACTAAATTCTACCATCTGCACAGCAGGAAACAAAATTCATGAAAGCCCTTGGTCTCATAGACATTCCTTTTGAGTGGATTCCAAATATTTAGCCTAGATTTAAATACAGGGATCAGAATATACCTAAATATCAATTACATGTACTAAATGAATAGATAGATTTTTAAATACACCTTTTAGTATATCTGACTCAATAAAAAAATCATTGATTAGATTAAAATGTTTCATGAATCCTCTTCAATTTTTTATTATAATTGTTTGTGGTTCTGTTGTCCTGATTTAATTCTTTAGATAAGTAACTCATTGTATTGAACCATATTTCCATTAAGATCCTTCACTCTCGAAGTTAATTTTTGACTTATTTAGTAAGGCTTAAAGTACATTTAAAATTATTCCTTTAGTCAAATATTATATATTCTAAATTGTCACATAACAATTTCTCAAGATTCCTGTAATATCCACATTGTGATGAAGAATTTCTTTGTTGGTGATTGTTAAATGAGGAATATAACTTCATTTTAGTATTTTCTTGAGTTGCCAGCAAAGCCAACATTTATTAGTTATTATTCTTTTTGAATAAAGTTGTATGATTTATGGATAATTTTAATCCTCATCACTATTATGTCTTTCCTACATAAACATTTTTAGAATTCAAATTAAGTAGTCTCTGTAACTTCTTTCTGATTGGATCATCTCTACATTTGGATATTTTTATTTTTATCTAACAAACAATTGGGCTCAATTGGGCTCAATCAGTGAAAACCAATTTATTATTTCACATACGCAGGAAGTGAAGAGATGAGATAGACTGCATACATAGTGGGACCAGGAATCTGGAGCCGTCTTTCTGTTATTCTCTAGGCTACACCTTCCTCTTTGCTTGTCAGCTTTCTCTTCAAGGTGGTTTCCTCCATGATATGAGAATAATAATATCTAGGACAACAGGTTTCCTCATTTATATGTTGGTTATGTGTTTCTCTTTCAATCACAGCATGAAAGCCATTTGCTCCAGTCTTATCAGGTCAACTCAGATCACATGCACACCTTTGACCAAAAACAATTATTAGCGGAAATACTGGCCCATGTCTGGGTCATAGAACTATTTTATGAATAAATAAATATTGTTTTAGAAAAGCGGGACCTATATCAAACTAAAAAGCTTCTGCACAGCAAAAGAAACCATTAACAAAATAAAGAGGTAACCAACTGAATGGGAGAAGATTTTTGCAAATAATCCTTCTCATAAAGGGCTAATATCCAAAATATATAGGAACTCTTATAATTCAACAACAAAAAACAGACAAACCAATTAAAAACTGGGCAGAGCACCTGAATAGACATTTCTCCAAAAATGACATACAAATGGCCAAGAGACATATGAAAAAATACTCAACATCATTAATCATCAGAGAAATGCAAATTAAAACCATAATGAGATATCACCTCACACCAGTCAGAAGGGCTATCACCAATAAGGCAAATAATAAGTGTTGGAGAAGCTGTGGAGAAAAAGGAACCCTCATACACTGTTGGTGGGAATGCAGATTGGTGCAGCCACTGTGGAAGGCAGTGTGGAGGTTCCTCAAAAAATTAAGAATAGAATTGCCATATGACCCAGCAATCCCTCTCCTGGGTATCTACACAAAAAATCTGAAAACATTTATCTGTAAAGATATATGTGCTCCGATGTTCATTGCAGCTGTATTTACAGTGGCCAAGACATGGAAACAACCAAAGTGTCCTTTGATAAATGATTGGATAAAGAAGATATGGTATATATACACAGTGGAATACTGTTCCGTATAAGAAAAGATGAAATAGTGCCATTTGCGACAATATGGCTGGATCTTGATATTATTATGCTAAGCGTAATAAGTAAGACGGAAAAAGTCTAGAACCATATGATTTCACTAACATTTGGTATATAAAACTGAAAATAACAAAGGAACAAGACAAACAAAGAAACAAAAACTCATAGACACAGACAATAGTTTAGTGGTTACCAGAGGGTAAGGGGGGGAGAGGGCTGATAGATGAGAGTAAAAGGGATCAAATATATGGTGATGGAAGAACTGACTCTGGGTGGTGAACACACAATGTGATATATGGATGATATATTACAGAATTGTACACCTTAAACCTATGTAACTTTGCTAACAATTGTCACCCGAATAAATTTTAATTAAAAAAGAAAAGCGGGGCCACCATCTCTGGAACTAGAGATAGAATGAACAATTGGGTGGTGAGAAGAGAAGATCAAAACATAGATGAGGTGTTTGGAGAAATATATTAGTTTTATATTGTTGTGTAATAAATTATCCCAGATTTAGTGATTTAAAATAATGCATATTTATTATATCATAGTTTCTGAAGGTAAGAAATCTGGACAGGCATGGCTGGGTTATTTGCCCAGTTCTCAAAAGGCTGACATCAAGGTATTGTCAAGCTGTATTCTCATCTGGAGCACAAAATCCTCTTGCAAGCTCACTCAGATTGTGACAGAATACACTTTCTTGTGGTTATAGGGCTGAAACTCTTATTTTCCCTCTATCACCTAGGGATTGCTCTCAGCTCCTACAGGTTACTCACATTCCTTGCCATGTGGTCTTCTCCATTTTCAAAAACTGTAAAAGAGAATCTCCCTAACTGAATTTCTCTCAGGTTTCAATACCTTCCTTCTGGGGCTTAACAGTGCCTTCCAAAAGCTTACCTGATGAGGAAAGGACCACCTAGGATAATTTCCCTTAAAAAAACATTATTTCCTATTTTTTAAAGATTTTTTTATTAAAATATAGCTAGCATACAATATTAAATTAGTTTCAGATGTACCACATAGTTATTCAACATTTACATACCTAAAGAAGTGATCACCATGATAAGTCCAGCAAATATCTGAAACTGTACCATGCTATCACATTATTGACCATATTCTCTATGCTGTATATTATAACCCCATGACTTATTTGTTTTATACCTGGAAATATAGACCTCTTATTCCCATTCATCTTTCCCCCCCCTTTTAATTTTTCAATTGCAATTGAAATTCAGTGTTATTTTATATTAATTTTAGGTGTATAGCATAGTTGTTAGACATTTATATAATTTATCTCTCTGATTAGTCTAGTACCCACCTGGCACTACAAGTAGTTATTACCATATTATTGACTACTTTAAATCCCCATGGCTTTTTTGCAACTACAAATTTGTACTTCTTAATCCCTTCTCCTACACCTCCAGCCCCATCTCATCTATCACTCTGACAAATGTAGTACCCATCTGACACCATACATAGTCATTACAATATTATTGACTATTTTCCTTATACTATACCCTACATCCCCATGACTACTTTGTAACAACCAATCTGTACTACTTAATCCCTTCTCCTTTTTTCACTCATCTCTCCAACTCCCGTCTGGCAACCATCTAAATGTTCTCTGTGTCTATGAGTTTGTTTCTGTTTTGTTAATTTTGTTCTTAGATTCCATGTATATGCGAAATCACATTGCATCTGTCTTTCTCTGTCTAACATACTCCACTCAGCTCAATACCGTTCAGGTCCATCCACAGATCACTAGAAGCCATTCCCTTCTATGGCCAAGCAATATTCCATTGTATGTGTGTATCACCTCCTCTTTATCTATTCATCCATCAATGGAAACCATGACTGCCTGCACATCTTGGCCTTGTAAACTATGCTTTAACTTCACAACTTTCCTCGAAGTAGTGTTTTGGGTTTTTCTGATAAATACCCACAAGTAAGATTACTAGATTCTTCTTTGTCTCTTGTTATAGTGTTTGTTTTAAAGTTTATTTTGTCTGGTATACGTATTGTTACCCCAGCTCATATTTTCTGTTTCTATTTTCATGAAATATATATTTCCATGCCTTTTCTTTCTGTCTGTGTGTGTCTTTCAATCTGAAGTGAATCTCTTGTAGGCAGCATATGTAAGGGCATTGTTTTCTTATCCATTCAGCCCTTCTATGTCTTTCCAATGGAACATTTAATCAATTTACATTGAAAGTAATTGCTGATAGACATGTAGCAATTGCCATTTTATTATTCATAATTTTGATCTTTTTTTCCCCCGCTTTAAAGAAGTCCATCTGAGAGTACTTGTTATACTGGTTTGGTGGTGATGAACTCTTTTAGCTTTTTCTTGTCTGGAAAGATCTTTATCCGTCCTTCAATTCTAAAAGACAGTCTTGTTGGGTAGAGTAATCTTCATTGTAGGTCCTTACTTTTCATCACTGTGAATGGGATTTGCCCCAGTGAGCTCTAGTGCCTGTTGAGTGCCCGTTATGTGTGCCACTTGTGGGGCTAATTGGGTGGTGCTCTGCTATGGTCTGAAGCCAACCTCCAAGTATGTTAGTTCTGGGGCCCCTTGGGAGGAGCTCTGATGCAGGAATATGGATCTGTCTTCCCTTTCAATATTCCCTGCCAATTCCTTCTGGCCTGAGAAGTTTCCATTAAAAAATCAACTGACAGTATTATAGGGACTCCTTTGTAAGTTAATGGTTGCCTTTCTCTTGCTGCTTCTAGGAGTCTCTCTTTGTCTTTAACCTTTGACATTTAATTATGATGTGTCTTGTTGTGCACCTGTTTGGGTTCATCATGTTTAGGACTTTCTGTGCTTTCTGGGCTTGTATTTCTTCAAAAGTGTTCACATTCTCTTGCTTTCTCTCTTCTTCTTCTGGTAACCTTATGATGGGAATATTGTTACACATGATGTTTTCCCAGAGGTCCCTTAAACTATCCTCATTTTATTGGATTCTTTTTTTTTTTTTTTTTTTTGGTATTCCGATTGGGTATTTTCTGCTCATTTGCCTTCCAAAACGCTGATTCCACCCTCTGCTTCATTTAGTCTGCTGATGATTCCTTCTAGTGCATCTTCATTTCAGTCGTTATATTCTTCACTTCTGACTTTGGCCTCTGGTGCCTATTGAGACGGCCTTTGAGTGTGCCACTTTTGGGGCTAATTGGGCTGTGCTCTGCTATGGTCTGAAGCCAACCTCCAAATATCTTGGTTTTGGGGCCACTTGGGAGAAGCTCTGGTGCAGGCCCAGGTTTCTTTTTAAGGTTTCTATTTTTTATTATTATTTTTTTATGCTTGCTATCTCCCTGTTGAAGTTCTCACTAAGTTCCTTAAACATCCTTATAACTATTGTTTTGAGCTCTGTCTCTGGTAGGTTGCTTGCCTCCATTTTGTTTAGTTCTTTTTCTGAAGTTTTCTCCTGTTTTTTCATTTGGGACATGTTTCTTTGTTTCTCATTTTGGCTGCCTGTCTGTGTTTGTTTCTGTTTATTATGTAGATATGCTATGTCTCAAAGTCTTGGCTGGGTGGCCTTATATATAGTAGGTGCCCTGTGAATCCCTGGCACAGTGTCCCTGGTCACCTACTCCAGATGCTCCAGGAGTGTCCCTTGTTTGTGTTGTGAGTATCCTGTTGTTATAGTTAAGGCCTTGAGTGCTTTTGGCACATCAGTGGGCGCCTTGGACCTCAGGTAGATTGGCTGTGGAATTTTGCCCAATTTACAGCTTATGAGCTGCTGGGACTAAGGGTTTATCCCCACTGAATGGGATTTGCCCCAGTGAACTCTAGTGCCTGTTGATTGCCCTTTATGTGTGCCACTTGTGGGGCTAATTGGTGGTGCTCTGCTATGGTCTGAAGCCAACCTCCAAGTATGTTAGTTCTGGAGCCCCTTGGGAGGAGCTCTGATGCAGGCCCAGGTCACCCACTGTCTGTAACCAGCTGGGGACTACTTAGGAGGAGATATGAAGTAATCTGCAGTTGTTTGCAGCCTGTGCTAAAATTAGAGTCATATGGGACAGGCCACACTATGAATTGAGAACAGCTGCCACCAGTACTGAGCCTGGGGTAGCTCTGCAAAAAGCCAGGACACTCTGAGGTCTGCTGCCACCTGCTGACTTTCTAAGGTTCAGCCACTGATAAAGCACCTGAGGTACTGGGGTTGGGTGAGGCAGTGTTTCATGGAGTCAGTAGAGTGGTAATAGTTATGGTCACCAGGTTTATGTAGTTTCTGGAGCTAAGCCTGGAGCTACTCAGCAAAAGTCTTAGAGCACACCCAGGCCAGTCATAGCCCACCTGAGGCACTCGGTCTCTGATAGCTTTCCAAGAAATTGTTCAATGTGGGCAGGGCTGGCTGCTTACAAGAAAGTGCCTCCTGTATTGAGGGAGTTGGGTGGGGTGGAGTCTCAGTGAGTCAGTGGGGTGGAGCTTCACAGGTCACCAGACCAATCAGATTCAGATTTGGCCCATGGGGGTGAGCTCAACACAGGAAAGATGGTACCCACCAGCCAGCTGCATGGAAGCAGGACCCCACACTGGGAAAATGTCAACTGCCTTCCAGACCTGTCACCAAACGTCACACCTCAGTCTGCACCCCGTATGCCTCTGACGTCCCTCAGGTCACCATCCCTCTACCGGAGCCAAAGGTGAGTGCCTACAAGCAAATGAGTCTATGTGCTGGCTGTTTAAGAGGACATTTCTGTTTCCCGCAGCCTTCTATCCTATCAGGATGGTCGGAATTTCCAGTTTTTCACAGTCACATGTTGTGGGGGTTTTTCTTCCTGGCACCAGTATTCTGGGTTGGAGAGTTTGGTGGGAGTCATGGTCCATTGCTCCTCTGGGGGGAACATGCAGGGCTGAGATAGCCCTCCTGATTCTTATCTGCCACACACAAGTGTGAGGCCCATTTCACATCTCCAACCCTCCTACCAGTCTTGACGTAGCTTCTTCTTTATATTTTTGGTTATAGGACTTCTCTTCAGTTGGTTCTTGAGGTTGATTATTGTATATTTTAGTTGTAATTTCACTGTGTTCATAGAAGGATGCAGTTACAGTGTTTATATACTCCGTCATGTTGGATCTCCCTAATTTGCCTTTCTTAAGGTCAACTGTACCATATAAATAGTCACAAGGGTAGTTTCTCATTATATTCATAAGTCTTGCTCATGCTCAAGGGGCAGAAATTATACAGGGCATGTACATCAGGGGTGGAGATTTGAGCATCCATATTGGAATTCTGCTTACCACAAACCCCTCTAAAAACCAGATGTGGAAATACTTAGCGATTTTATAAATGTGCACAGCTGAAAGAGGTGAAATAAGAGAAGAAATAATAAAAAGTCAAATGATTCCCTGGTTTCTGAAATGTGTGACTGCTTTACTATTATTGCCCAAAATGAAACTGGGTAAAAAATATGAAGAAATAGAGGATATGGGCAAAATTTGGGCTTAGTTTGAACTTTAATGCTTGCAATGTTTTCCATAACATTCAATACCTCACTGTTAATGTTGGAAAAAGAAACAAAAATAAGGATAATCAGCTGTCTGTATCTACTTTTGGGGCATGGCTAACTTGCACACTTTATTACTAAACCAATACTATGGAAAAGCTGTAGTTAATCCCTTGAAATTTAACAAAGGTAATAGTCTGCATAGTGTGAGAATGGACAAGTTCTTGAGGAGACTCAATTTATGAAGAAATCCCAGTGAGCACTGTATTCCCCACCTCTTCCAGACATACCCATTGCCATCTACTTTTATACACCTTGATTTAAGTTGAACTCTTAAGCTCATGGACTACAAGCTTCTACTAATATAAGTTGTATGTGTTTCTTTTGTTTTCACCCCACTTACAGAAAAAGATTAATCACCTAGCTTCCAAGCCACCTTTAGATTCAAAGCACTATATTATTCTTCTAGAAATAATTGACCTTTACTTTTAGTATTTTCAGATCCCCAGTCTTCATCTCAACTTTATCTATTGAGTCACATTTGAATTTTGGTCTTTGTTTTAAATCCCAGGTATGTCATATGATTTCAAGTAACTTATCTTCAAATAAAAGCAGAGATAAAATTCTTCTGTGACCTTAAGATTAATTGCATGCCTTCTCTTACAATATAATTTCAGATCCAGCTCTTCAAGATGATGAAGTTCTTTATAGGTACCTTTTGGCTGCATCATTCATTCCTACATGAACAGAAGTCATTAGCAGTTGGAGAATTTTATTTGTCCAGACAGTTTTTGTATTTATTTGATACTATTGGTAGTGAAAACACAAAGATATATTTTAATTTAGTTTTACTCTAAAAAATTGGCTGTCTGGATGCTTGAGGCTTATGGGATTTGGTGATTAGAAAGTTGTCAGTGATTTTCAGAGTGGAGTTTGAGTAATATACTGATGGCAGAAGCCAGAGAGCAAAAGGTTAAGGATAGACATTATTTCTAGAGTGATCTTTGACAAAGCAACTGATTAGTTTCTGATGTTTTTGAACATCCACATTTATTGGAATAGGAAAAGATAAGGTCTTTATTATATGTCAAATGCCATAAATAAATATAGGGTTAGTTTCTGTAATTCATTTATTTGAAGGCCTTTGGCTTTATAGTGGCATTACTCATTCATCCAACTCAAAATCAGGCAGTGAAGCACAATTCTTTCACTGAAAATATATTTTTTTTAAATGTGGATTTTTTTACTTTATTCTTCTTATCTTTCAGCTTTATAAAACACTGATTAGAAAGTGTACTTATATGATTTGATTTACATTTATCTCCTTGAATGATTAAATTGCTTAGTAGGTAATGTATTAGTTTGAGAGTCCATATCATGAGTAGTTTTGTAAATTGTGGGGTCAAAAAGATAGCTAACTTGGTTAAGGTTATTTTATTTTAAAGTTGTCCTAAGTTGTGATGACTTGCCATCTATGCAGTACACACAGAAAACTTGATCAGGAAGTAAAAGACAATGGCCAAAAGATAAGTTTTAAAATATAGACGAGTTTTCCATTTATTAAGATATTTTGGGATCTTATTGATCAATCAGTTCCCTGGTTCCAGCATTTATATTTTCGAGCTATAAAGAGCCATAATAGAAATATGATGTTGAAGCATTTTCTTTGAACTTCAGAAGATGGAAGAGACGTCTTTTAATTTAAATTATGTTTATTAGGTTATTTAAATAGTTAATCCTGGTTATAATCTTGATTTTTAAATCTCACTTCATGTTATTATTGTGCTAGTATCAAAGTTATTGAGAGTAAATATCTTAAAGTAGTAAGGGAAGAGATTTATAATCGCTTAATAGGTGTCTTTAAAAATGAGCTTTAGGATCGTAACTCATTTATATCAAGTTCCTTGGAAGTGGAGCCTGAGGAAAACATTTTTGTTTGTGTAGTTTTAAAAGGAGAGTATAGGAAACAAGATAGGAGCAGAAAAGCTAAAAGTGTGATTTCAGAAACTAGCTTCACGGTAACCTCATAGGACAGTCTAAAACATAAATTCCACCATAGATTTAGCCACATTTTAAGGCAAGGTGATCTGTCTTCTGTACCTCATGTCAGTCAGTGATACCTGAGGTATGTAGAGGAAGAAGCACATAGCTACCCAGGAACCTGAGGTCTATTTCCTTACCGTGGGCTACTTCTCTCTCCATAAGAAAAGGATGACCAGCAGCCCTGTCAGACAATGCTGTTTGGGAGGATTCCCTGTCATCACGATCTTTTGGTGCTACCACAGTGTGGCTGGAGGCCAATCAGGCAGGCTAGTCTCAACTTGTATCCACATAGCAGACACATGTCTAAACTAAACTTGGATGTTTTTTCCCTCCTATGTCAGCTAATCTTAGGAACCTCCACCATGAGGTCATTAATCTCAACTGAAAGAGGAATGACATATGTTAGACACCCACGTTCATGTACCATATATATATATATATATATATATATATATATATATATATATATATACACATATATATACACACACATATATATGTATATATATATATATATATATATATATATATATATATAGTACACGAACTTCTGAGATCTGATATATATATATAGATATATATGTATATATCTCTATATATATCAGAATATATCTATCTATCTATCTATCTATCTATCTATCTATCTATCTGTCCATCTATCTATCATCTATCAGATCTCAGAAGTTTATTGCTGTTTCATTAGGCCATGGTTTTCTGAGAAAGACAGCATAACTATGCTCCAGAGCTTGAGTTCAGAGCTTGAGTTCTGCACTGTGATTTTGCTATTGCACCATGGCAGAGCCATCTCATCGCCCTCTGAGATATCTCAAATACCATAGGCTCTACCAAGTCATGTGGCCCAGTCGGGCCTGTTTGAACAGCAGTCTGAACTTGCTTTAGCACTCTTTCTTGTTTTTAGTGTCCCTCAAAAGTGGCAGCTATGTGCATAATCCAATAAATGTACTAGAGTGGTAATTTCAAGTGTAGGTAGGCTACACTGTCTCCAGAACCCAGAGGACTTTCTTACTGGTAGAAGTTGCAAAGTCCAATACAGTGTCCTTTACTTTTCTGGCAGATTCCAGACCACTAGACCCACAATACTTTACTAATGGGATAGGTCCTAAAATTATGTATTTTTATTTTTCATTCAACAGAGAGTATGTGTCTTACCAAAGAATCCAGAAAACATGCCCCTTTTTGTTAATCAGGACTGGTTTGTAGGATATCATCGATGAAATAAACCAATGTAATGTGTTCTTCATAATATCCCAATGATTCAAGTTCCTTCTGGCTATAGTAAGAGAGAAAAGGAAAATATATCTTGAGATATACAAGGTTTGACAATTACCTTCACGAACTCATCCTAGAAAAAGTACTACATACCTCATTGCTGAGTATCATTACAGTCACCTTCGAAGTACTCCGCTTGGGAAGCTGTGCACCAAGGCCAGCTCCCAGTTCACCCTTCAAAGCAGTTTTGGAATTCTTTTCTCTGGAATGGCCATCAGAGCTGTTGTGATATTATTCTTGATGTCCTGAATGTCATAAAAATGTCTTCCTTTCAATATTTCCTTTATCTTCAGGTAAAAAGAGAAGTCATTGGGAGCCAGATTAGGTGAGTAGGGAGGGTATTCCAATACAGTTACTTGTTTACTGGTTAAAAACTCCCTCATAGACAGTGCTGTTGCATTGTCATGATGCAAGTGCCATGAATTGTTGGTGAAAAGTTCAGGTCATTTTCATCTAACTTTTTCAAGCAGCCTTTCAGCACTTCCCAGTAGTAAACTTGGTTAACTGTTTGTGCAGTTGGTACAAATTCATAATGAATCATCCCCTTGATATCAAAAAAGGTTAGCAACATCATTTTGACTTTTGATTTGGACTGACAAAACTTTTTTGGTCGTGGAGAATTGTCTGACTTCAATTGTTCACTTTGATGCTTTGTTTCAGGGTTGTATTGGTACACCCATGTTGCATCACCAGTGACAACATGGCCAAAACATTGTCTTGCCTCTCGAAAAAGTCTTGGCAAACTTCGACTGTCCTTTGCTTTTGTTCATCAGTGAGCTTCTTCGGGACCATTTTTGCACACAACTTTCTCATGCCAAGATTTTCAGTTAAGATTTTCCTAGCTATTTCTCTATCCATGTTTACTTGGTCTGCTATGCTTCTCACTGTCAGCAGAAAATTTTCATGCACAGTTCAATGAATTTTTGCAATATTTTCATCAGTTCCGCTTGTTGTTGGCCTCCCTGACCTCTCTTCATCAGTGACGCATTATCTTTACTCAGAAAAATGTTTAATCCATTTGTACACTGCCATTTTTTTCATAGCATTATCCCCATAAACTTGGACTAACACGTCCCTAATTTCACTTCCACTCTCGCCAAGTTTCACAAGAAATTTAATGTTTGTTCATTGTTCTAATTTAAGCTCAGACATTCTAATTTAAGCTCAGGGACGACACACAAAATCACGCAACAGCAATAATGAACACCACTCAGCAAGACACCGCCACACATTGATGTGAACACAGCTGTGAGACACTGATATACCAAGGTTACAAAACCTTGCCTAACTGTTTGTACAGTGATCCCAATGTAAGCGCATGGTGGCAAGTTCGTGAACCTGATTGTCAGAACTCCTATGTCCTTTACAAATATAAATCTGGAAATATAAATTTGGAAGCAAATATAAATGACTACTAGGTGAGCCCACTGTACCCAGACTAAGATGGAACTAGACCAGGATTCCATATCTTATCTGTACTAGTTTCCTATTGCTGTGTAACATGTTACTGCCAACTTAGTGGTTTAAAACAATACAAATTCCAGTTTTAGAGGCCAGAAGTCCATAATAACTTTCACTAGGATTAAGTCAAAGTGTCAGCAGGGCTGATTCCTTCTGAAGCCCTAGGTAAGAGTCTGCTTCCTTGCCTTTTTCAGTTTCTGGTGGCCTCCTTGGCATGTGGCCCTTTCTCCATCATCAAAGTGCATCATTCCACTCTCTGCTTCTATCATCATATTACCATCTCCTCTGGCTGCTACTTCTGCATCCTTATAGAGGTCATTGGGATTACGTTGGGCCCACCTGGATAATTCCTGTTTCAAGATTCTTAATACATCTGTGAAGTAACAGATGTAACAGGTAACATTAAGATGGTCTAGGCATTAGGATGTAGACATATTTCGAAGTCCATTATTCATGCTATGACATTGCCCAACACCGACCTACATCCTGTTCCAAGAGGGACACCATGATAGCACTGTATGTGGACTGCTGGGTGTGAAGATCAATTCAGATCTTGTTTTCCAAAGCCTTTGAAATGTTTGGGTATTTGTCTTTATCCCATGTATGATTATCTGAATAAATGACCATAGGTTTTCCTGGAGACCTGGGTAGTTGCTTCTTCCCTTGCTGTGGTGTTACAAAGTCTTTTTTGGTTAAGTCCCAATGTCTCCTCTAGTCCATGAGTTCCGGGTCTGAAAACAAGCTTAGTGCTGGAACCTGAGTAATTGACTGTAACTTTCCACTGTGGCTTACTTCAGTGTTTTGATGCTCCACTCTTTGATCTCTTTGATTATTTACATTAAACAATAATTTCCTTGGCTGCCCATTTATCTTGCCTCTAAAACATAATGTTCTGAGTCTTCTTCATAGACTCCAATAGGTCAGGGCCCCTGCATGCCATTTCAATCTAAACCTCCCTTACTCTAACTAAGCAAAACTATCATTTCACATAAAATGCCTAGGGTGCATCTCAAGACTAGGAGTCCTACTCCTTTCCTGTCAGTGTCCTGATTTTGCACTGGAGATTTTGCATTCTCTGAAGTTTTGGCAAGTTAGATTTAAATTCTGTACCTGATCTTTAGCAGAGGCAGGAGACAAGGTCTCTTTGAAAAAGCTGCCAAGAAAGGTCTCTAACTCACACATGTTTCTTTATATTGATTAACAACCTGGAACTACATATTATTTTTTTCCTTTCAAAACCACTCAATGCCACAGTCCTTATAGTTATTTTTCCAAAACCTCTCAAACACCCCAGATATTGCACCAGCTCGTGCTTTTCCTCCCACATGCATATCATCCCAGTTTATCACACTTGAGTATTTTAGCCACCGCACTGCTACAAGATGCCACAGACCTCCAATGCCTACCTACCACAGGTAACAGAGTCCTCTTTACCACCCAGGTGGTGAATAATCTGACAGAAAAACCCCATTGTTAAAGCCTGCTTCCTAGGATACCTTTAGCACTGCCTGTTCTAGGTCAGGTTTCCTAAAATCAGAGCCCAGAATGGGAGACCATCTCCAAATTAATAATTGGGTAAATGCCATCAGACAAAGGAGAATGAGGGAGCTAAGAAAGAGTAGAGTTGGTAAGCTAACCCAAATTCTTATTTCAGCCAAAGAACCAGCTCCCTACCGATCTCAAAAACAAGTTCTGGTGCACAAATTGTACCAGAGTCGGTCAACCTTGTAATAAGAGAACCATTTTTGTACCTTTTTATCAGGCAGCTACGGGCCAAGTTGGTTGGAGAGACATGGGCTCCATTTGGAAAATGGCTCCATTTGGCTGAGGGCAATTCTTAGCAGAAGGCAGCAGCTGTGAACCATTCTTGGACAAGACTCACAGATTCTTAAGAACGGGTGCACTGGATGAAAAAGAGAATCTGGGTGAGGCACCAACATCACCCTCTACATAAAATTTCACATTCATGATTAATCTTTACTTTGAATCTCCTAGATCTGCATAACTATAGCAACAGAGGTACATTAGGTGAACAAAAGACATCTTATATGATTTTATTTGGTTTCCTTTGTTCAGACAGAATAGCTACACTATAAATTTCTGAGACGATTGCCAATCCCCACTTTCCTATACATTAGTTTTGTTCATATTACACTGAAGTGTGAAATGAAGATGTAGTATAATCCTGTTATTTGGATCATCCAGTGTAGATAACTTGGGACCCAAATTGGCTTTTCTTTTCTTACTTGAATAAATCAATTTACTTGTTTAAATTGATAAAAGCCAGCTTTCAGTTCCTGTGTATTGGTCTGTACCTGACTGGGATTGGTTTTTCTGCATAATACCAAACAGTTTAGATGAAAAGCTAAAAATTGGGTGGTTCTAATGAAGACTGTGGCACCTTGTCCCCACGCAAGACCAACCAAACGATTTCAGCCACTTTTCCAAGTGGTGATGAGTAATGAAATTGTGTTTTCATTTAATCTCTGTGGTTCCTGTTCCCTGAAAGGTAGTTGATCTGATTTAACAGTATTTCCCCTCATCCAGGGAAATGTGATTGCTTTTTTGCTTCTAGGCAGTGGTAGGTTGTCAGTTAGATGCTGAAATCATATGAAGGCTGAATTTTCTTTTCTTTAGTTTTCAAATTTAATTTGAGATTACATACTCTGCTGAAAAGTTTTTATTTTAAAATATGGAGATTTGGATCACTGATCCAAATTACCATTTTCAATAAAAAAGTGGTACCATTATCTTGGACTGCAAAGAAAATAAAGCAATTCGTGAGCCAAAGCATTCCCATAGGACATTGGGCCACAATGTCTCCATGTTCTTATTTAATAGATTAATATACTTGAATTTATATTTAGTGTTTAGGAAAATTGATTATATGTCCCTTACATTTTTATTTAGACCAGAATTTTGTTACTAAAGAAAATCCCTTTCGCACTTTTGAAGGCTTTTTATTTTCTAGGTGATAGTAGTTTAATTTGTTATTTAATAATTTGAAGCATTTATTTTTTGAGACTTTTAGTGAAAAAAATATTTGTAGTCTAATCTCATTCCTTCCGGATTTTAGACTTAATATCACCTGATGAAGCCCTTTGTAATTTTCCAAGGACATAAGAAAATATCTTTTTTTTTTTTAAATGAAACTTTGAAATTCCCAGAGAAAAAATAAAAATATTTTTACAAAAAGATCTATATGACACCTTAGAGTACTTTAAAAAAAAATTAAAGGTTTCGCCCTAGAGCAAAAATGCTTTTTATATATTGCCTAACTGTGCTTCAAACAGTTAGGCCTCATCTACTTTGCATAGCAACATGCATTATCATAGAGATCTTTGAGAGAAGAAATCTTTCTGTGGGGAACTTACCATACAACTGTTATGGAATGAATTGTGCCCCTGACAAACTCGTATGCTGAAACCATAAACCCCAATGCTACTGTATTTGGAGATAGTTGCTTTTAGGGAGAAAACTGAGATTAAATGAGGTTTTAAGGGTCAGTCTCTAATCCAATAGGACTGGTATCTTTATAAGAAAAGTAAGGGCCACCAGAGGTCTCTCTCTCTCTCTCAGTATGCACAGAGTGAAAGCCATCTTGAGGACAGAATGAGAAAGCACTTCGCTGTAAACCAGGACGAGAGCTCTTACCAGGAACCAAATTTGCCCATATTAAAAATTTGCCATATCTTGGATTTCTGGCATCCAGAATGGTTAGAAAATAAATTTCTGTTGTTTAAGCCACCTTGGCTGTGGTATTTTGTTGTGGCAACCTGAGTAGACTAGTACTGAAAGTAACTGGTTTCAGGACTCAAACATCTCAATGACTCTTTCAGGCTTATTGTGTATTAGATTATTTTCATCTTCAGATTAACTATCTATTGGTAGAAAATATCTGATTCAGAGTGAAAATGGTGATTAACTTGTACTTGGTAGCATCATGCAGATATGAACAGTGACAGCTAATCTATTGATTTTGGCTTAGAAAACATAGTTCTATAATTATTGATAAAATACTTTGTAGGTAGAACTAACTCCACAAGCATTGATTTCTCTTGTTGTTTTTTTCTTTTTTTCTCTCTCAAAAGATATTTTATATTTAAAATATGCCAGTTATATTTACCGAATACTTCACATATATCACCTATAGTCCATATATAGTAGGAGTGTATGGACTACACACTGAAAATGGTAACTATTACAACATTTAGTCTTTGCCTCCACCACACCAAGAACGAGTTATTACACTTTTACCGGCACATGGCTACTTAACATGTATTTAAAACCAAGCCAGAATCTATGAGGGAGTACAAAAAAAGCAAAGCATGTGACATGGCTCTTATTCTTGAGATTTTAATCTAGAAAAGGAAATGAAATTCATATGTTTGACAAGGATATTACACAAGTGTTACATTTATTTATTCTTGCAGACATAGTTATTCAGTCATTAATTTAATTTTCGTGAAATTTTATTATTAAATATATCACAATACAGACAGGTTTATGAAACTATGTACAGTTTAGAAAAAAACACACACAATTATATATAAAGAACTGTGTAACCACCACAAAGTATAAGAAATAAAACATTGTCATTGCCTCAGAAGTCTTCCAACTGCCCCTGAATTTCTCCTGTAAGTACAATAACGAAAGGACCCTGAAGGACTTTGGACTGTATTTTGGGATGTTAAAGACCAAGCTCTGTTTAGAGAGGCCCTCCCATCATATACCACTTAATCCTATCAGATCCCTACCTTAACTGACTACTTTTAAAGTATATCCCCTCATGACTTCTTTTTTCTTTCAATCGACATCGTATCTGGCCATTCTTCCATGTTGTTGCATGTAGCTGTGGTTCATTCATTTACACTATTATGTAACACGAATTTGCCTCAGTTTGTTTTATTTTTTTTAATTAAACGATAATTCATATACCATAAAATTTACTTTTTAAAGTGTACAATGAAGTGTTTTTAGTATATTCACAAAGTTGTGCCATCACCACTGCTATCTAATCCCAGAACATTTTCATCATGCAAAAAAGAAACCCCGTATCCATCAAGTAGTCACAACCCATTGCCTCCCCACTCTCACATACTTCAGACCCAGACAATCAGTAATCTACTATGTGTTTATGGATTTCTCTGTTCTGGACATTTGATGTAAGTGGAATCATGCAGTATGTGGCTTTTTTTGTCTGGCTTCTTTCACTTAGCATAATTTTTCAAAATTCACTGCTGATGCAGCATATATCAGTATTTGTTTTCCCTTTTTATTGCCAAATAATATTTCACTGAATGGATATACAACTTTTACTTATCTCTTACTCACATGATGGACATTTTTGACTATTGTGAATAATGCTGCTATGGACATTTGTGTATAAGTTATTGATGGGGTATATGTTTTTGTTTAGTAAAACAGGGATGTCTGTTCTCACCACTGTTGTTTTTACTTATTTAAGCATTTTTTGTTTGTTTTGAAAATGATAATCTATTTCTGACTTTATTTTTAATTTTTTTCCAGTTTTATGGGTAAATGACGAAGTTTTCCAAATCAGTTGTATCGTTTTTCATTTCCTCCAATAATTCGTGAGGATTTCAATTTCTCCACATCCTTACCAACACTTGTTATTGTGTGTCTTTTATTATAGCCATTTTAGTAGTGTGAAGTGGTATCTCAGTGTGGTGTCCATTTGCATTAACCTAATAATAATTTTGAACATCTTTTTACATGTTTAATGATCATTTATGTATCTTCTTTGGAGAAATGTCTATTCAAAACCATTGTCTTTTCATTAAGTTTTAAGGGTTCTATACATATTCTGGATATTAGTCCATCATCAAATGTATTATTTGCAAATATTGTTTCCCATTCTGTGTTTTTTTTTTTTTCATTTTTTGATAGCATCTTTTGAAATATAAAAGTTTATAATTTTGATAAACAGCACTTTTTTTTCTTTCTTTTTTTGCGTTGGTTTGTGGTGTCATATCCAAGAAACAAACCATTGCCTAATCCATGGTCAGGAAGGGTTATTCCTATGTTTTCCTCTAAGGGTTTTATAATTTTAACCATTATATTTAGGAATAAGATCCATTTTGTGTTAATTTTTATATGGGAGATGGCATAGGGTTTGACATTCATTTTTTGGAATATCCCAAAACCATTTGTTGAAAAGACTATTGTTTTCCCACTGAATTATCTGGGCATGCTTATTGAAAAATAATGAAACATAAATGTAAGAGTTTATTCCTGAACTCAGTTTTATTCATTGATCTATATGCCTGTTCGCATGCCAGTACTGCATTGTCTAGATTACTATAGCTTTGTGTAAGTTTTGAAATCTTTTAAAAGATTGTTTTGGCTTTGGGGCGCCTTGCGTTTCCATCTGAATTTTAGGATCAGCTTGTCAATTCCTGCCCCCAAAATACAGTTGGGATTTTCATTTGAATTATATTGAACCTGTAGATCAACATTAGATTTTTAAGTCTAGGAACATAGAATGGCTTTCCCTTTATTTAGTTCAATTTCTTTCAACATGTTTTGTAGTTTCAGTGTATAAGTCTTGTGCTTCTTTGTTAAATTTAATCTGAAGTACTTTATTCTTTTTGATTCTACTGTAAGTTAAATTTTTCTTAATTTAATTTTCATATTGTTCATTGCAAGTATGTAGAAATACAATTAATTTTTTTAATGATTCAAATCTTACAACACTGATGAACTTGTTTGTTAGATCTAGTCTCTTTTAAGGATTTTCTTTATACATGATCATGTCATGTACAAATAGTATAGTTTTACTTCTTCCTTTCCATCTGGATGCCATCTAATTATTTCAGTTGTTTAATTGTCTTGGCTAGAATCTCCAGTACAGTGTTGAATGGATTTGCTAGAGTGGACATTGCTGTTTTGTTCCTGATCTTAGAAGGAAAGTGTTCAGTCTTTTACCACTAAGTGTAAGGTCAATACTAGATTTATTTTGTTATCTTCCTTTTATCAGGTTGAATAACTTGCATTGCAATTTTAGTTTGTTGAGTTATTATTTTGATTTTTTTATTATGAAAGGATTTGGATTTTGTCATTTTTTTCTATGTATACTATGACAATAATGTATTTCATTTTGCCATTTATTCTATTTATATGTTGTGCTACAATGATTTTTGTTGTTGTTGAATTAACCTTGTACTCATGGAATAAATCCAACTTGATTATGACTATACTACTTATATACGACTCGATTTATTCGGCTATTATTTTGTTTAGGATTTTTATGTCAATATTGATTAGGGTTACTGTTCTATACTTTTTTTTCCCCTTGTAGTGTCTTTATCTGGACTTAGTAGCAGGGCAATATTTGCCTCATAAAGTGAATTGAAAAGAGTTCCTTCCTCTTTTATTTCCTGGAAGAATTCTTTAAGAAGTGGTATTAATACTCGTTTAAACATTTGATAGAATTTATCAGTTTAGACATCTGGACCTGGGTTCTGATTGTAGAATGTTTATTTATATTTTAAATTACTACTTCAATCATTTTACTTCTTATAGCTCTATTTAGATCTTCTATTTGCTCTTGAGTCACATTCTGTAGTTTGTGTTTTTGTAGGAATTTTTCCAATTGATATATTTTGTTACCATACAATTGTTCATAGTTACTTCTTTTTATAGTTAGTTCTAAGATAAACATTTAGGTTAATGATTTGAGATTTTTGTTTTTGAATACTGATTTTTATCCACCTATAAATTTCCCTCTAACCACTACTTTAGCTACATTTCATAAGTTGTGTTTGTTTTGTTTTTAATTCATCTTAAAATATTTTACAATTTCCATTGTGTTTCCCCTCACATTTGGCCAATTGGTTATTTGGGAGAATAGTGTTTAATTTTCATATACTTTTGAATTTTCCAAATTTCTGTTATTAATTTTTAATTTAATTTCATTGTGGTCAGAGAACATACTTTGTATTATCTCTGACCTTTTTGTTTAGTGGGGCTTGTTTTATAGCTTAATATATTTTTAATCCTAGAGAATGACCATGAAACTTGAGAGGAATATATTTTCTTCTGTTATTGGGTGAAGTGTTCTACAGATGTCGGTTAGGTACAGTTGATGGATAGTATTTTTCAAGTTTTGTATTTCCACATTGATTTTTTTCTCTAGTTCCTGTTTTCCCCATTGTTGAGAGTGGAGTACTGCAGTCTCCTACTGTTACATCAAATTATTTATCCTTCTCATGAATTCTGTCAGTTTTTATTTCATAAAATGTGGGTGTCTGTTGTTAAGTGTATATATGTTTATAATTCTTGTGTGTTCTTGGTCGTTCAACTCTTTTATTATTATAAAATGTTCTTCTTTGTCTTTAATAACAATATTTGTTTCGAGGTCTATTTTGTCTGATACCAGAATAGCCTCTCCAGCTCTTTTTGTTTAGTGTGTGCATTGTGTATCTTTTTACCATTATTTTGCTTTTGAACTTTTTGTATCTTTTACTTTGAATGTATTTAAATCATGGAATATAAAGTGTGCTTCTTGTAAACAACATATAGTTGGATTATCCAATCCAATCTTCCAATTTTTTATCCAATCTTCCAATCTCTGTCTTTTTCTTGGCTTGTTAAATCCACCTGCATTTAATGTAGTTACCAATAACATAGGACTTACATATGCCATTTTGCTATATGTTTTATATGTTTTATGTCTTTTTGATTCTCCTATTCCTCATTCTGCCTCATTTTGTGTTAAAAACATATTTTTCTTTGTACCATTTAATTCACCTGTCATTTTTTTTACTATATTTTTTAGTTATTCTCTTAGTGCTTGCCTTAGCATTTTCCAAGTGGTTTACTTAACAATTTAACCAAAACAATTTAGTTAGGATTAATACCAACTTAATTTTAATAGTCTCTGAAGACTTCACCCCTGTATAGCTCTATTCCTTACCCTACTTTGTTCTAGTGTCATAAAAATTACATATTTATACGTTGTATACCTGTCAACACAGATTTACATTTATTGCTTTGCAGTTGTCTTTTAAATCTAAAAGGGAAAATGGTTCCAAAAAAAAAATTGTCTTGTACTATCTTGTACATTTAGCTATTTAGTGACTTTTACCAGTGAGTTGTTTCTTCATGTGGTTTTCAGTTACAGTCTAGTGTCCTCTCATTTCAGTCCAAAAGACTCCCTTTAGTATTTTTTACAGGGTATGACTGCTAGAGACACTTCTTCTTTTAAAAAAAATAATTTGGGAATTTCTTAATTTCTTCTTCATTTTTGAAAGACAGTTTTGCTGAATGTACATTGTTGGTTGACAGTCTTCCTCTTTCAGAATTCTGAATATGTCTTTCACTGCTTTGGGTTTTGATGAGAAATCAGATATTCATATATTGAGAATCCCTTGCATGTGATAAGTCATCTGTCTTTTACTTTTTTCAAGATTCTCTTTTTGTCTTTCAACAGTTAGATTAATGTCTCTGTGTGGCTCTTTCAATTTTCTTACTTAGAATTCATTGAGCTTCTTTAATGCTTCTGATAAAATTTGGAAACATTTTGGCCATTATTTCTTAAAATATTCTTTGTCTCTTTCTCACTCTGTTTTCCTTTTGGGCCTATTATTAGGCATATGTATGTGTGTTTGATGATGGCTCACTGTATGGTTTAGCTTCTCTTTTATTCTTTTCTTTTCGTGTTTCTCAGACTGGATATTTTCAATTGATCTATCTTCAATTTTACTAATTCTTTATTCTCAGCTCAAATATACTTTTAAAACCTTTTAGTGTTTTTAAAATTTCAGCTATTGTATGAGGTGTGATCAAAAAATATGGTGAATGCTGCTGCCGAGGGCCATCCAATGGAAAGGCAGGGATTTTCAATATGGGAAGCAGCACGTCCAAACTTAGTTACAGTGAGTAACAAGTTTCAACTTGTTCAGTGCAGTCAGTCAGGTGTGAGCTACAGTTGAGAGAAGGTGTGTTTTAAAGTATGGTGTAAATCATGGCTCATGAACAACATATTAACATGAAATGGGCAAATATTTTCATCCTCCATTATGACAGTGCTCTGTGTCACATATGACTGCTGGTATGGCAATTTATGTCAAATAAAAACATTACGGTATGTTCTCATCCATCTTATTCACCGGATCTGGCATTGTGAGACAACTGGCTCTTCCCCAGTCAAAATGACCATGAAAGGTAAACATTTGAAATGATTCAGAACATTGAGGCAGCCACGACAGCATAACTAAAGACACTCATGAAAGAGAACTTCCAGCACTACTTCAGAAAATGGCAAGAATGATGGGGTAAGTGTGTTCAAAGCAAGGGGGTATATTTTGAGGGGATTTAATGGCAATGTGTTTTTTATTGTAATTATTTTTTTAAATCTAAACATTCATGGTATTTTTTTTTATCATACCTTGTATATTTGAACTTCAAAATTTCTATTTGGTCCTTTTTAATAATTTCCATATCTTTACTGATATTCTTTACTTGGTGAGATATTGTTCTGAAACTTTCCTTGTGTTTTGTAGATATAGTTTTTGTCTCGTGGAGTCTCTGGTCCTGCTCCCCACATAAGAATACAGGATATAGTGAGGCCAAAAAGGAACACCCAGGGAGCCATAGATGGCGGAATCATACCACTATATTCTCGCTGGCGCCTGGGAGAGAAACACACAGTAAGATCCACACGATCCACAGTTTGCCATTCTCTTTTTCTGCCTGCCAACCAACCGACAAATCAACGCAGTCCCAGCAGTTACATCAAGTAGACAATTGGCTAACCGGTTACAGCTGACAGCCAACCAATCACAGTTGATGGTCATTCACTACCCATGCCAGCACCTCCCCACGCCAGGCTAAGATCCTGGAAACTGCTCTCTGGGACTCTGTCCCCACAGTTTCCTATAGTCATTTGAGCATATTTTAAAAAGCTGATTTAATGCCTTTTTCTAGTAAGTTCAAACTATGGTCTTCCACAGAGGCAGTTTCTATTGACTTATTTTGTCCTTTCAATGGATTAGTCATATTTTCTTATTTTTTTATGTCTCATTTTGTTGAATATTGAATAGTTAAGCAATATAATGTGTGATCTCTCTCTCTGTCTGTCTCTCTCTGTCTCTCTCTATATAATGTGTGATCTCTCTCTCTGTCTGTCTCTCTGTGTCTCTCTGTCTCTCTCTCTCTCTCTCTCCCTCTCTCTCTCTCTCTCTCTCTCTCTCTCTCTCTCTATATATATATATATATATATATATATATATATATATATATATATATATATAGCCCTTTCCCTGGTTTGCTGTTACTTGTTGTTGGTGCTACTGTTGCTTTTGTCCTTTGTTTAGTGACTTTCTTGAACAAATTCTGAAAATTCTATTCTTTGCTGTGTGTGGCCACTGAATTATCTATTCTTCGATCTTAGTGGTCAGCTAATTACTGAACAGAAATTTTCTTAAATCCTCTGAAACAGTCTCCAAATCTTTGCAAAGGGGCTGTGTTCATGGTGACGCATACCTTCAGTGCTGAGGCAAGTGATTAACAACTATGCTTTAGCCTTTATGTACCTCTTGTATGTGCACAGCCTCAAGATCAGGTAGAGACCTTCTCAGGTCTCTCCTAGGCATATGCACAACCCTAAACATGAGCACATGAGCACAACCAAACATGTGACATGGCATGTAGACTCCTTGAATATGTCAGAACAATTCAAAGCTTCCAATGGACATCTCATTCCTGCTTTTTCTTTTAAATGCTTTCGGTCAGCTTCTTGTTTGCCCCAACTCTTATTGCTGCCCCAGGCAGCTATGATTTAAATAGTTGCTGATGATTATTTTTGACAAACTCCCCTTGGGAACAGTCTGTTTGCACTAATGAGCTTGCAGTCAGGTCAAAAAAAGACAAGACTTGCAAATGGGGGTTTCCATGGAACTGCCAGACAGGTCAAATAATTGCAATTTTCTGAAAATGCTGTTCTTGAGAGTTCCAATTCTAGTACACCTGCTCCAGTGGCTGCTAGGTTCTGCTTTTCATTGTGATTGTAGAGCTGTTAGTTCTGAGGCTATCGTGAAACTAAGAGGAAGAAAATAGGAATGAGGCAAGTTAGTACACTACAAAGATCATTATTTTTCTTGAGATTCAGCCTTGTTTCTTGAACAGTTCCTTGGATTGTTGCTAGCTTTTGGGTAATTGGGTAGTGTTGATGAAGTTGATTTTTCCAAGTTTTTACTAGTGTTCTTGTTTTTATAGAGGAACTGATTTTCCTAGATGCTTGCTGCACCATTCCCACTGACATTCCTCAATTTATTTTACATTCCAATAGTGATTGTATTTGGGTAATTTAAAGTTCTTGGTTATTATGAAGAATGCTGTTGTGGATATTTCGGTAATTCTGTGCATATGTGCATGCTTTTTTTTTTCAAGGTCACAATGCTAGATTTCTAGTGTCCATCAATTTCAGTCTTTTCTTTTCTTTGAGGCATATGGCTGTTATAGGGGAATGTTGCATTTCCCTGACTCTCTGAAAAGAAGTGGGGCAAAAGGACATTTCTGGCCAAGAGGTTGTAAGCCTAATCAATATGACTTCCAGACTGAAGCATGTAATCAATCCTAGGCAAATTTTCTCTTCTGAAACTGTTAAGGAAGAGCACTCCCGTTTTGAAATCAGGGTACAAACAGCATCATTTTCTGGATTACTGAGTCACTACATGAAAATATGGGCTGAAGAGGTCCTTTGTGCTTCCATGTAAATTTTTTTTAATTAAATTTGATTGGGATGACAATGGTTAGTAAAATTACATAAGTTTCAAGTGTACAATTCTGTAATACATCATCTCTATATCACATTGTGTGTTCACCACCCAGAGTCAGCTCTCCTTCCATCACCATACATTTCCATGTACATTTTAAAATCACTTTGTCAATGTCCTCATGTGAGCCTGATGGAAATTTGAGTAAGATACATTGAATCATTTTAGAAAGAATAGCACTCAATAATATTGCATCTTCTTATCCATGAATGTGCAACATCTCTCTATTGATTTAATTCCTTAATCTATACCAAAAATATTTTGTGATGTTCAGTATACAGACCTTGTACATTTTTTTCTTAAATTTATTCATAACAATTTTTATGGTAACATAAATGATAGCTTTTATAACTTATTTTCCAATTGTGTGCCACTAGTGTATAGAGATAGAATTGAATTCTCTTTATCTGTAATCTTATAATATTGCACTTATTCATTCTAGTAGTTTGTAGACTAATTTGGATATTTTTAATTCACAATCTTGTCATCTCTTAATAAAGGTATTTTACTTCCTTTACAATATCTGTGATTCTTCTTTCTTTTTCTTCCTCTAGTGCCCTGGCTAGAATCTCCAATACAATATTAAATGGAAGTAGTTTGATCGAACATCTTTGCCATATTCCCTATAGTGGGAAGTATTCAACAGATACCATTAATTTTGGTGTTAGTCATGGATTTTTTTCATAGATGCACTGTATCATATTGAGGAAGTTTCCTTCTATTCACAGTTAGCTAAGAATTTTTCCTCTCTCTCTCTCTCTCTCTCTCTCTCTCTCTCTCTCTCTCTCTCTCTCACACACACACACACACATACTCACACACACATATGGTAAATGTGGTCAAATGCCTTTCAGCACCCATCAAAATTATATATTATTTTTCTTCTTTATGGTGTGCTGTATCACTGATAAAATTCTAAACACATTCTTATGATACATCTCAACTGGTCATGATGCATTTCATCACTGGACTCAATTTGCAGATACTTTTCAAAGAAATTTTGCACGTTTTTGCATGAGTCATATTATTTGTATTTTTCTTTTATTGTAGGATAGTTACCAGGTAACTAACCCCCGCCAAACAAGAGGTAAACCCCCCCAAAACAAGTTGTGAACTATTACCTCTTTCTGTGTTTTCTGGAAGAATTAATGTAAGACTGGTATTATTGATATTATTCCCCAAATATTGAATATAATTCACCAATAAAGCTATGTAGACCCTGAGATTTTTGTTTGTTTGCTTGTTTATTTATTTATTTGTGTGTGTGTGTGAAAAGGTTTAGATTTTTTTGTATGTATGTATATAAACATTCTTCATGAAATTGCTGTGAACACAAAAGCTTATTCAATGCATTAGTTGTGTTTACAAATCTAGGTCAGTAGTAATTATTTCTCACCATATTGAAGATATAAGTCCACTAAATCTTCAAGTCTATTATTTGTAAGTCAAATATCAGTGTAAAGGTTACTAATCAAAGGTAAATATACATGAAAGAAAACATATATATATACGTTAATATATGTGTGTGTGTGTGTGTGTGTGTGTGTGTGTGTTTCCTTCTTGCTCCATTAAACCAACCAAACAAAACCATCTTTCTCTGTACTTTGATATTCCACATATCACAATTTCTATTTATTTATTCTGCTTGAGACTTCTAGTGCTTCTTGTGGATTTCTGGATTTTATCACTTTGGACAAATTCCCATTCATTGTATCTTCACATTTCTTCTGTTTTATATTATTGCTTCTTTTCATGGACTTCTGGTTTTGTTGACCTTCTAGTTCTATGTCTGTTATATGTTGCAAGAAATAGAATAATGGTAACTAAAAGATGCCCGTGTCCAAATCTTCAGAACCTGTGAATATATTACCTCTCACAGCAAAAGAACTTCACAGATGTAATTAAGTTTAAGGTCTTGAGATGAGAAGATTATACTGGATTATCAGAGTGGTCTCAATTTAATTACATGAGTCCTTAAAAGTGGCAAATGACAAAATAAAAGGGTGTCAAAGAAATGCAACTTGAGAAGGACTCGACCCACAATTGCTGGCTTTGAAGATGTAGGAAGAGACCACAAATCAATTAATATCATAGCCTCCAGCAGATGTAAATGATCCTCAGTTTACAGTTAGTAAGAAAACAGAAATCTTAGTCCTGTAACATGAAACCAATTTCTTCCAAAACCCCAAATGAGCAGGAAATAGATTCTCATTTACCACCTCCGGAAATGAATGCAGCCTGCCTATATTGTATCTTGATTTTAATATGTAATACCTATACTAGACTTCTGACCTACAGAACTGAAAGATAATAAATTTGTGTTGTGTAAGCTGCTAAATTTGTAGTAATTTGTTATAGCAGCCAACATAAAACTAATATATGTGTTAATAATTATTGCTTTGTTTTGTAAATAATTATCTTTATATGCTGCGTTGGGGATACTTTCATTTGATTTATCTGTCAGTTCACTAATCCTCTTTTCCCTTATGTCTATATTCATATTAAAGCTATTCATAACTTTTTTGTTGTTATTGTTGTTATTACTTTTTGTCCTAGAAATTTGATTTTATTTCATTTGAATCTGATTTTGACATTATAACAAATATTTTGAATTATTTTTATATTTTGTTCTTTGTAACGTGGTAAGCACATTTATTTACAATATCTTCTGGAAATTCTAATATTGAAACTTATGGAGTTATATTTTTGCTCTCTTTCTTTTGATTCTTTCTCATGATTCTGTGTTTACATGTTTTATTTTTTAATGTGATTTAATTATTTTTTGGGGGAAATTTGTTCTTATATGAAGGTATTATGCTTGCTTTTGCTACGCATTTGATGGCAAAACTAAACAAATAATTTTAGTTAAATTTGCAGGTTTAAATTCTATTCTATTTTGTTATTCAACATGTTGATGATGTGATTTGTGTCAATCTGCAAATATAATAAAAAGATTATCCTATATTTATTTAAATTACATAAAATTTTGTAATTTACACAAATTTTGCTTCTGTTCATATTTAGTGTCAAAGAAAAAAAGGCGTTTTTTTTTTTTTTTTTCTGTTTCTCTGTCATGTAGTAGAACATAATTATTTCTGATTCACAATTAAACTGAAGGTGCTAACTTTGGGTTTTGAGTTTTATCAGAGAAGTGTTCTATACATTGCACTTCAACTTGAGCAAGACTTGGCTTTTTCTTTTGTATAATGTGAACAAAACATCTTTAAAAACCATAGCTCGAGTTTTCTCATTTTGGCAGATGCCCTTTGGACAAAAGTGCCTTCAGTTTTGAACTTCTGTCTCTGCAGTCCAGGCTCCATTCAGAGTTTGGTCTGATGTTCCTTTATAATCTTTCAATTTTTCAGTTATTTTAACAAGAAGGTTTTGTTTATTTTCTAGCAGTTTTTGTTATCTTCAGTTGGGGGTTATGTCTGAATACCTAACATGTCATGTTCCTGGACATGATTCTTTTATTAAAATATATTTATTGAGAATTTATCCCACTTCTGATACTTCAAGAAGAGTATGACATGGTTTTGACCACTTGGAACTTAGTTCTGTAACAAAAACAGATAAAATAAGAAAAATGATAAGTTAGATAAATGTTACAAAGTAAAGAATGGAAGGAAACCATGGGGTCATGTAGAACAATGGCCTCACTCATGGGACTGTGAGGTGCTGCTGATTAGGCTGATTGTAAATCGCAAACTCAAGAGCCTCAGTTACCCTCAATCCCAGATCAAGGTTCTTCTCACTATATCATAGTAATTTACTTCCATTTATTGTTTGTTAATGTGTCTAATAGCTGGATTCTGTATCACCCTGTGGATCAAGCTGATTATATGTTTAAGTTCTTTAAGAATTCGCTAAGGAAAAGTTTTACGTGAGCTTTTAAAATATAAACTGCTAAAGATGTATGTGATATTATGTTCATTTGAGTGCTATAAAGATGGTAGGTTCACTTACTGTATTTTGTCATGTATAATGCACACTTTTTTGGCCCAAATTTGTGAGGGAAAAATAAATATGCGCATTATACATGGGTAGTACTAATTCTGTATCCATATGTTTTTAATTATTTTATTTATGCTTATGAATTAAAAGTGTAATAATAAATAAATGCTAAATTTCCTTTATAATACAGTAAAAGTACCTAAATATAATGAAATACAAATTTGACTTAAAAAATTAAAACAAAGATTTATTCCCCCTGAAAATTTGGGTCAAAAACGTGGGTGCACATTATACATGGGAGTGTCTTATACACAGCAAAATATGGTAAATCTGCTTGATGTATTCTATGTAACTAGAGTAAGACAAGAAAAGTTGTATAATTTTACATAAAAAGCCAATGGAGAAAGCTGGACTATTAAACTGGAGATCTAGTACGTGCCACAGGCACAAACTATAAAAAGGAAGAGAAGGAACATAAGGGATTAAGAAACCATCTCTACAAATTATACATTAGCAAGTATTCAAAAGTGTGGGGGGATGCACAAATTTAAAATTGAAACTTTTTTCCCCCTCAGTGAGTTAACCCATTGATTTTCAAATGAACACCTTTACCTAATAGTGAACCTATGCCATTTTGGTCAGAATCTCTTGTTAGACAATTTTCAATGGATTCTCTGTTTTTTTCTACATGCATTTTTCTATCTTTTTGGCTATACATTTTTATAATTGCTGTTCTCAGCCAAACACTTGACATTTTATCGCAGAACATAAAATTACCACATTTTCCACCCACATTAATATCCCTTCACGTTTCTTTAAGGACCTTCTTTGTTCCCACAAAACTCATTACTTTGGGGAAGCTTTTCCATATTAGCACTGACCATAAACAAGAATCCTGTATTTTTCTAATTATTACCTAAAAATAGTCAAACATTACGTGGCCACTTATGTCTGCTTTTTTGACTGCTTGTCTGTCTGACTGGGAAAGAAGTGTTTCTTTTTATTATTATTGAATAAATATACAGTACAATAGTAGATAATACTGATGTACTACTAATAATTTCTATCATCTATTGAGTGCTTTCTAGCTGCCAGAGGTCCAAGTAATTTTCTTGTGGCGTTCATTTAATTCTCACAACAATATTTTGAAATAAGTACTACTATTACCCTTATTTCATAGATACAAAAAAGAGAACTATCAAAGTTGACACAAGTACGAAGTGGCAGAACAGAGAATTAAACCAGGACAGTTTGACTCTAGAGTCTTTGTGCTTCAGTGCTTGCTATCTGACCTTTCATTTACTGTATTTACTGGGGTCAACCAAGTACTTATATACATAAATATATAGTATTTTATTTTATTATAAGAGCCATTTTTGTTTTGAAATTTTCTTTAAATTTTGTACTTTAAAATGTAGGCTTTTGAAAGCCAGAGATTGTTATGTGTGTGTTGTACATATTATATACACATATGTGATACACTGACACATATACACTTATAAGTCATAGTCTGAACATTTGGAGACCATACCCTATAAGAAGTTTTTCTTTTTAACTTCTTCATCCTCTCATTTCATACTAAGTACACATTCCATATCATTAAATGTCATTAGAAGCAGAAACATTATTTGAAAGAGTGCTTAGAAATTCATCAGAGGAATGTTTTACATAACCATCATTCATTGTTAGTCATTTATATTTCTTCTATTTTACTATGATTTAAAAAAGTACTTCAACCAATGTTTATGTTCAGTCACTGTTTATATTCTACCTAGATCCCCTCAGACAACATTTATCACTTTTATATGCCCATTGCCCCTTCCAGTACTTTTTTTCCTGTGCTTCCAATGTCCCACTACTATAAACAAACAAACACACACACAAAAACTCTTGAAAGATTGCCCATAAGATATAGGAGACATTTGTCTGCAAGCAGAAAGGAGAACGGGCCTCATACAGTACAGGGTGCTAGAGTAAATGTCCAGTTCCTTTCCTTGAAATTGAGACAACTGTTATTCATTCTCTAGATTGCAGTCTAGAACAACCTTGTGGGACTAGTGGAAAGCTTGTGTGTTACCTGAAATCTTGCTTTGCTCGAGGTATTTCCCCTTCTCTTTCTTTACTGGTTTCTCCTGGGAGTACTTTCTCAGTAACTCACTTGCAGATGAATTCTCAAAGTTAGGATTGCCTTTGAGGAAACCTTATGTAAGATAGAATATCTTTATATGTAAATCTTTGCACATTACTCTCATAATATTCTTAATAGATCTTAGATTTGGAATGACTGCGTCAAAAAGTGTGAACATTTTTATGGCCCTGACTTTTGTACTAATATTCATTCTTCTCAGGTTATGAGTGTCAATATAGCAGTACTCTTTGCAGTGATTTACTGCCAAATGGACTGTACAATTTTAGCTTATTTCTAACATCAGTGGAGAATATCCTTTTTTTCTTTTTTATTAGTCATTCCCATGGGCTTCCAAAAAGGGGCATATAGTTAGGAACCAGTGCTCATCTCATTATTTTATCCATAATTCCAAAGGATCATGATCAACAATTTAATTTAGATTGGTTCTATCTGTATTTCAATTGAATAAAAAAAAAAAATCAGTTTAAGTTAGGCACACATCACTGTGTGGGTCTTTCATAACCAAATTGTTTCTTGCAGTTCCCCTTTGTTTTGTTAATAACCTTGGAAATTTGATAGTCCTATTTTGTTCGTATAGACACCTTTTGTGTTCCACAAATGTTTATTGATTACTTTCTATTTGCTAGAATTGGTTCCAAAAAATGGTAAATGAGACAGATATGCATCCTACCAACATTCTAATAGTGAATTCAGTCACACAGGCAAACAAAAGACAATGTGAGAAGTGATTTAGTGAGGGACATACAGTCTGCTCTAGAAAGTATTTTGGAAAAGATTTCAAAAATCAGGAAGGGTATCCGAAAGTAAGTGAAGAATTGGAAATTGTCAGCTGGAAATCATCATAGGCCAAGATTATATATGAAGATTGTGTCAGGAAAATTAGAAGTTTACATCAAGGAGAATATATACTATTGTGGAAGTGAAAAAGTTCACTATTGCTGTAGATATTCTCAGAAGCCAATTGATGAAGAATCTTGTAGGGCATATTAAGAAATCAAAATTTACACAAACAGGCATGGGAAGTAATTGATAAATTACTGATCTGGATAAAAATATTATCAGGTTTCCAAGTAAGAAATATAATTCACCCGGATGCATGAACAACTGATGAGAGTAGGGTTAAGTTGGGAGAAGAAAATAAGGAGTTGGGAAGTAGTTACAACTATCCATGTGAGAAATAATTTGACGTGAACTATTGCTAGTTGCAGTGTAGATGGAGAGAAATGGTTAGAAATAAGATGTATTTGGATGTAAAATCCAGGGAATTTGTAATTGAACAGATATGGAGAAAATGGGTGAGGAAGAAATAAGGGATGATATGGAGATTTCTCTCTTTGATAATTGAGTGGAAATTAGTGTCATTTTTCAAGACAAATAACAGGACAGAAGAACAGGTTTGAAAGTGACAATGAAGTATTCATTTTTTAGACATGCTGAGTCTGAGGTGCCAGTAGCATAGTAAAATAATGATATTCACATATAACTGATATACAGACTGTGTTTCAATATTCAAGCAGTTGTGGGATGAAGATCCAGGTTTTGGAGATATCAACAACATACAAATGACATGTGGAACAATGGAGGAGGTGAGATAGTCTAGAAAACATGACTAGAGTGAGAAAAAGAAAAAGAGGTTATGACAGAAACTTTGATGATATTGTATTTACATGAAAGATTAAAAAATACTATGGAGGAATAGCCAGAGTGGAAAAAAGTGTTCTAAGAAAAGGAGGTAATTAATGAGTAGGTCAGATAAAATAAGAACCAATGATTGTCTGTGGGTTAACAGAAAGAATCAGTAACAATGGAGAGAGTTATTTAGTGGAATCATGAGGCCTGTAGATAGACTGAAGTGAGTTGAGGTATAAATGAGCAGTGAAGACAGTGAGTACATACAACCTTTTCAGAAGGACGACTTTGTAGGAGAGGGGAGCTATTATCTGAAGTACAGGTAGTAAGATGGATTTTAGAAAGAAGGAAGAATCTTTCCTTTTCTATGATAACCATGGAGAAAAAGAGTAGACAAAATGCAAAGAAACTCAAAAGTTGCTAACATAAATTGGAAGTTCATTTTGTGGATTACCTTTACATAATGAAGTACACATTGGGATCATTTGCTGAGAAGGACTGGAGGGAGGAGATGGGAAAAGATAAAAACAAAAACAAACAAACAAAAAAACACTGGAAAGAATTAGAGAGAGAACTGTACATACTGCTATTGCACTTTTTAAAATTTCATTTTGGATCCTATTCATTAGTCATTTGTAGAAATATGATAGGCTTTGATTTTTTTTAAGACTATTTTTTTAGAGCAGTTTTAGGTTCACAACAAAATTGAGAGGTACAGATTTTTCCCATATTATCTCCTGCCCTCACTCATGCAGTTTCCTCCATTATCATCATCACTCACCAGACTGGTGTATTTTTACCAATGATGGAAACACTGACACATCATAATGATCTGAAGTCCATAGTTCACCTTAGGGTTCACTCTTGGTGTCTCACATTCTAAGGATTTGGACAAATGCATGTGACATATACCTATCTTTATAATACAAAGTATTATCACTTCTATAAAAGTCCTCTGTGCTCCCCCTATTCATCTGTCTGCCCCCTCTCCCACTCATGAATACCACTGGTTTTTCAATTGTATAGTTTTGCCTTTTCCAGAATTTATATAGTTGGAATCACACAATATATAGTTTTTTTCAGCAATGTATGAGAGTTCCTATTGCTTCACACTCTCACCAGCATTTGGTGTTGTCAGTGTTCCAGAGTTTGACCATTCTAATAGGTGTGCGTTGGTATCTTCTTATTGTTTTCATTTGCATTTACCTGTTGACATATGATGTGGGGCATCTTTTCATATGCGTTTTATCATCTGTATCTCTTCTTTGGTGAAGTGCCTGTTAAAATCTTTGGCCCATTTTTTAATCAGGTTGTTTCCTTATCTTGAATTTGTTTGTATATAATAAAAGATCACAGTATAATGAGTTCAGGCAAATAAGAAATGAAAGTGAAGATGCCTAAATAGTATGGCTGCCAAGTCCCAGTGTATCATTTCTCATATTTATTTTTGCAATTCTAGAACTGGCTTCATAGTGTACACAGTGATTTCATCGTTACTTCATTTGACTCTTATGAGAGTTTGGGAGGACCTATAAGGAAAATATTTTGCTTTGATTGTATAGGTAAGAGAATTAAAGCTTAGAACCTGCTATTGTGTGTCTTTTTCATTGTCATTTGGCAGAACCAACACTCAAATTCAGGTATTCTTTTAATTGATCATTCTGTCTTTTTCTATCAATTTCCGCTCATATACTTTTATTTTATTAGACGTTGAGAAAGGAGAGAGCTCAGTAATCATAGAAAATGGTGTCTTCAAATAGAATTTATGTCTTGTAACTTGTCTTGAATTTAAGACCACAGTTCTAATCCTAATTTTGCTATTCTTGGCTGTGAAACTTTTATTCAGTTTCTAACCCTCATTAGACCTCCAGTTTCCTCAACTAGGTAACACAAAAGATGGTAGTGGTAATCTTAAAATAATCCAGCTTTGTAATTCTCTGCTACTCCTATTATTTTGACCAAATAATGGTTCTTTTGGTTCACTGACTATCTACGTAGAACACAATAACATAACAAATTCTTAATATAATCACAAATATTTAAGTGAAAAAAGTCCTTTTGCATTTCTTTGTTTTAGTTAATAAGATTATTAACACCATTACTATTCACAAATATATGATTAAATGATTCACTTTTCCCCTCTCTCTCTGATTTTGTTGCCTAGTTCTTCTATGGATATAGGAGACACTTTAGATAAAGATGGTGCATTTCAAAACTATCCTGACTTAGGGTCAGAGTGTGAGACCTCTATTTGGTTCTTTCTTGGATAGGTACAGCTACCTTCTCTCCACCATTACCGTTATTTGGTTCCATTGCTCCCTTTTGCATTCATGCATAAAAACAAAATCTTATGTGTGTTGCAGATCCTTGATGGGAGTCAACGATGGGGTAAGAACTGGGTACAGTGTTGGGGAAGATACTGTCATCACTCTGGCTCATAGGTAGATTTGCCATAAAGCTAATAAACTTAACCTTTAGGGAGGCTTATAGGAAGCTCATGGGGAAGGGCCTAGCAACAAGTTCACATGTTCTTTGGAAAGAGTGGGGAGGGGGATATTGTATAAGCATAAGAATCCACAAAAACTGAATTACCCCTGCTCTTGCTATTCACTCAACTGGGCACGTAGTGACATTTAACTGGTCATCCCAACTGCATGATAACTGAGAACAGACTTATCTTCTCTATGGTTCTCTGTTAGTTGTTTGGGTAAAGGTTTAAGGTCTCTTAATCTCATGCTGCTCCTCTTCTCTTAATCAGCAACCTCTTTGGAACCAGTCCTTGAGATGGGTTTTATTTTGCTTTTTCTCCAGGGACAATAAAACTAATAATGGTTGTTTTTCACAAAAGCTTTCTTTTTTTAACTTAATTCATTATATTTATTATGTATTTCCCACCTTTTGATTATTTTTCCATACTTAAAAAGTTCTCCATAAAGCAGTGGGTAACAGAGCCAGGAGTGCAGTTTCCAGGCTCCCGGCCTCTTGGAAAAGTGCTGGCTCAGGTAGTAAATGGCCATCAACTGTGATTGAATGGCCATCAGCTGTGGCTAGTTGGCTGTCAGCTGTAACCAGTGAGCTATTGGCCACTAATATAACTGTTGTGGCTACGCTAGCAGAAAAATGGGGGCTAGCAAGAAGATGGTGGCTGGAAAGAGCAGATTGCAGTTTGCACGGTGGATTGCAATTAGCAAGTGAGGTTGAAGGGCAGAGACAAGTGGACGGTGGGTTGCGGATCATGTGGCTCCTGCTTCCTGTGTCTCCAACCAGCCTCCAGTGAGACTATAGTGGTATGACTCCCCTATCTATGGCTCTGTGGGTGTTCCTTTTTGGCCTTACTAGATCCTGTGTTCTTATGTGGGGAGCAGGAGTTGAGACCTCCACATGACACCGGGCATGACACCTACCTAATAGTCTAAGGTAGGGAAGAAAAATTCTCTCAGAGCAAGTAGAAAATCTGAAATATTATCTCCTTAGATCTTTAATGATTCTTAGAGTATTTGGAGGGATTGTCCAGTAGTATTTAATCACACATAGTACATTCCCTTGAATAAACTACCTAGTTTTCCCAGAAATATTAATCCTTAAAATTATATTACCGATCTAAACTACTTCTTTATTTACAAGTTCTCAGTATTAGGGAGATATTGTCGTTCAATATAGCAATAGGTAGAATTTATTTTGACTAATCTTGTGCAAGTTTAGAATTTTTCATTCAGCAGAATAACAGACATTCTAAGAAAATAATCTCCTCTTTATTTTGCCTGTTTATTTGGGCCAATACACCGTTTTATGTTCTTGGAGATATTTAACATATTGGGAATTTCATTACACTTAATATGCACGGGTATGGTTTTGATAAATGCTCAAGAAAATATCCCAGATGCTTGGAGCACAAAAGATATTTATTCTACATAGTTTATTTTCTAATGGCTATTTTCATAGCTGTGATATGGCATTAAATGCACAATTACAAAGATAAGAAGCGGAGAGAGAATCAACAATGAAATATAGATAAATTGATCAAATCTTTTAGGCAGCTTTGTATTTTCAACATAAAAAGGCAAATTATTTGGATAAAAATGGACACTCAGTTGAATATATAATTTAATTGTAATAGTTAACTACAATGTGTGATATTGTACCATTTAAATAACATTAAATAACACTAGGTTTCTTTTTTATTATAGCCAACTATGCTAAGTAAGATTATAGCTGACTTAAATAAAATGCATTACAAAGAACGTATCAATAAAAATGATTGTCCCAAGTGAGCCAAAATTAAACCCAAACAAAAGCAAATCGGTTATTTATATTCCTTTACTTTATTAGTATTATCACTTGTCATTTAAAATGAGATTCCCTTCATGGAGATTGTCTCCCAGTTTAAATTTAATATGCAAATCTCAGTAATCAGTCTGGTTCTTAAAAACTTGGGGTATGCTGACACAATATATGCATGTCTTCCACATTGAAGATAAATCAGGCATACAATAGCCTCCTTCCCAGAAGAATAATGATTTCTGAAGGGCAAGGTATGTAGAACATCTGTTTTACTTATTCTACAGTATGTGTGCCCTCTTGGTTAAACAGGGTTAACAGAGAGTGCTTATGATTTACCTTAGAGTTGAAGAAAACAATTAAATTAGATTCGATTTGTAAGAATAACCTATAGATTAGGAATAGTAAGTAGAGGTCAGAATGGTAGCCAACAGGAATTTGCCACTGTTATGCAGAAAAATAAAAATGGATAAATAATTGGCCCAAGGCATAAGATAGAAATGAGAGTTTAAAGAAGTCTCTAGGATAAATATTAGATGAGACAGAACATAATTAGACCCAGACTTGGTCCTCTTGAACAAGGGAAGCAGCTGGAAAGTAGCAGCTATATGCTATCAACTTATATATCTTAGGTTGATAATGCTAGTGAGTGGGAAAAAAAATGTTTTGGGCAATTTGGACAGTAAGATTGCAGAATTGGTATCTAAATAAGAATGATTTACAGAGAAAAAGCATTATGCAAAAGTGGGCATAGTAATCATATTTTAATGTATTAGGATGATCTTTCAAAATGTAAATTAAAGTACAAATGTAGGTATAATTTGCTATATAAAAGAATCATAGTAGGTGCTACTGATGTCCTGTCCATATCCACTTTACTAGCTGATATGACCATCAACCCAGCTATAAGGGCTGCATTAACAGCTTACACTTGTGACAAACAGTTATACTCCTCACCTAGTGTGGTCGTGACTCACTAATACAGGGCTCTGTGGTCTATTTGCCTTGCCTCAAGAGGATGATGCTGCAATGTGATTTATGCTCATGAATCAAATCAAGGCTAAAATTTATGTGAGACTACTCTTACACACCTTCTTCCCTTTCCCTATTTTACTTCCCTCCTTCACAGGTTTTCCTGATGATAACTGCCTTAATTAATCTTAGGCACCTGAATCCTTGATTCTAGATTTGCTTCCATGGAGTCTAACCTTGTGGAGCTGATACCGGATGTGGTCCTGAGAAGAACACTACAGATTGATTCTAAAGACAGCTCATCAGCTAGCTACTTCACAATGAGCACTCTGTCACGTGAGGTAGGTGGATATTAATTGTTCTTGGCACTCCTTAGTAGTCTGTCATTGCAAATTTACTTGTGGTGAACTGAGAAAAGTTGAAGGTGGAAGGAGATGCATGGTTCTTGCAATGGCAATAACTTTTGCACTGGAAAAGGGAACGTACATACTGATACATACATAATGATAAGGACAATAAAAGTGGGTTGTATTGCTGAGCACCAATGATGCTTTCAAGGAAGAAGATAAAGGGCTTCAGATGATGAGTCACCAATTTAATACAAAAGGTGAAAATAAGAGGGCCTCAATGACAGTGTTTAAAGAAATATTCATCCACTATAGCTGGAGGGCTGATCATACTGAAAAGTGGGCTCAGGAAGTACACATAAGGATAGCAAAACTCCAGAAAAAGTAGAATTCTCAGCTCCTGCAAGTCCCTTATGCCTGGTAGGGAAGAAGTAGGATTGAGATTGAAAAAGGGGGTTATCTGCATATATGCACTTGAGAACACTGAGCACCCAGATTCCCTTGACCCTCTGAGTTTCTAGATGTGACCCAGTCTCTCATTGTAGAGGGCAGCAGCTCCCTCTCACCTTCCTTTTCCTTGTAGTTCTTTCACAGTCCTCAAAACAGTGAACTGTGTCTTATCCAGTAGGATAATTCTTCTTTAGTCAGGATCTGTTCCAGCTTCCTGGCAACCAAAAATTAAATAAATGTAATATAATATAATATAATATAATATAATATAATATAATATAATATAAAATTAACTAGGGGCCGATTTTAGTGTGGCCCATCTAGTGAAGTGCTGAGAGAGGACAGGGAGAGAAGGGTTACAGGATGAGGGATTATCAAGTAAGGAACTTTATTTATGTTTGCTTGACAAGACCTGGGAGAGGAAGCCTGGCAGAGCATGTTGATGTGTTGGATCAACAGGGGTAGACATAAATCTGGATATGGGAACACTTTCCAATGAAATAAGATGCAACATTCTGGCCAGGACAGCAAAGAGAGGGAGATTAGTTCTAATTCACTGCTGAAATGGTTTTTGGAAACTGGGAGGCAAGGTGGGGGATGGACAAGAGCCAGCATTATGTGAAGTAGAAATGCCAGAACTACTTGGAAGACCATGGAGGAAAGGGTAAAAGCACTCAGTGAAGTATGCATGTTAGAGTGAGTTTATTATAGAAGATCAGAAAACCCATTAGTTGGATATGTTTCTTGGAAATTCCTTTCATTTGTCAAGGCAATAAGGATGCACAAAGGTGACAACACAGAATTAAGATGTTCTGTACTTACGGCAGGAGACTTACGGCAGGAGACTTACAGTAGGAGACTTATGGTAGGAGATTTACCACTGGGACTTAAGCTAGGAGATTCTGGCCCATAATGGGATCATTAACTCCCCAAACAGGAAAGGCCAGATGGCCACAGAAAACAATCAGAAGTAAGATGGGGAAGGGGGGAGGCAGGATGGCTCAGTTGATTAGAGTGCGAGCTCTCAACAACAGGGTTGCTGGTTCGATTCCTACATGGGCCAGTGAGCTGCACCCTCTACAACTAGATTGAATACAAACAGCTGCCACTGAAATTCTGGAGGGGCGGACGGATGGTTTAGTTGGTTAGAGCACGAGCTCTCAACAAAAAGGTTGCAGTTCAATTCCCACATGGGATGGTGGGCTGCGTCCCCTGAAACTAAAAATTGAAAACAGCGAATGGACTTGGAGCTGAGCTGTGCCCTCCACAACTAGATTGAAGGACAATGACTTGGAGCTGATGGGCCCTGGAGAAACACACTGTTCCCCAATGTTTCCCAATAAAAAAAAAAAAAAAAAAAAAAAAAAAAAAAGTAAGACGGGCATAATTATTGTAATGACCATGAATTTCTCCATCAATTTCTGAATGTCAGCCAGGGTGTAAATAATTAAAGCTTTCCTAGAGAAGCATTGCCAGATAAAACACAGGTCACACATTTAAATTTAAATTTCAGATAAACAATACTTAATATTTTTAGTGTAAGTATATCTCAAATATTACATGAGACATGTTTATACTAAAATCATTTTCATTATTTATCTGAAATGCAAATTTAACTGGTTTCTGTGTTTTTACTTGCTATATTTGGCATACTTATTTTAGAGAAAAAGGGCCAGCCCACAGGGGTACCGCTTACTGTACACAATTAAAGTTTCCCAAGACTAGATGAATATAAAGCTTAGGTCAACCAGCCCCTGTGGAAAGATCAATATCTCTTTCCCAGATTCCAAACTTAAGTTTTTACACCTGGAATTCATTAGCTGATGGAGCAATTAGGGTCCCCTTGATTAAGGACCAGCATGCATATTAATAATTCCCCTATCAGTTCTCCAAAGGAACTTATGCCCATTTATTCAGGTGGCCTTTCACTGAGGAAAGGAGAATACTTAGCTCTTTAAAGACTTTCAAATACAGATTCTGAATTTACCTTTGTCATGCAGGGTGTGATGTGGGGGTCTCACCTTCCTCTCCCCACACAAGAACGCAGGATAAGGTGAGGCCAAAAAACGAACACCCACGGAGCCATAGATAGGGTAGTCATGCCACTATATTCTTGCTGGCAGCTGGGTTGGAGACACAGGAAGCAGGAGCCACATTATCCGCAACCTGCCGTCCGCTTCTTTGCCTACCAACCTCATGTGCTAACCGTAATCCGCTCTTGCTAGTTCAGCCACCATCCTCGTTCTACCCCCCATTTGCTGCTAATATAGTCATGGCAGTTATATTAGTGGCCAATGGCTCACTGGTTATAGCTGATGGCCAACTAACTACAGCTGATGGCCACCCAATCACAGTTGATGGCCATTTACTACCCAAGTGAGCAACTTTCCACATGAGGGCGAAAGCCTGGAAACTGCACTCCTGGCTCTGTCCCCACAACGTTAGAGCCAGAATCCTAAAATCACCTGCATACCTCTGAGAATATCGGTGCTTGGGAGTCACATAGTAATACATGGAGTCCTAGCTCAGGTCTTAGAGCTGCTGCACTGAGTCCTTTCCTGCTCGTTTCCCAGTTCCTAGTAAGTGTCACATTTATTGCATTCTACAAAGTGTTATTTTGATATTTAAATTCTTGTTCTGATGCCTCAAAGTGGAGGTCTGAGTAAACCCAGGCTAGCTACTTAGAGAAAAAGCTCTCTCTGAAGGAGAGGGCAATAAAAAAGGAGAAATTGGGAGGGAGATCATGCGTGTCAGTTAAAGTCTCCAAACCATATGTAACATCAGTGGTGTGATGTGCTCCACCAATTATTCTCTTATAAGTTTTCCAAGAAATTGTGACTATCCGTCATACTTCAGATTCTGTTTTCCTGGAGAAAACTTAAATTGTGAAGCAAGGATATTCATCTATGGGGCAAGGACCTGACTGGAGTAAATGTTGTTGCCACTTAACAATCAACATACCTTTTCTCCCTAGCTGCTGTGAGTATGCTGAGGCATGCTGCAGCTAACGGCATATACCTGGGGTCTTGTACAGATAACTCGCTTTGGCCATTACCAGTTATATAATTTGCAAAGTCCAGTGAAAAATATAAATGCAGGACTGTTTCTTCAAAAAGCAAGAAAAATGTGTCATTAAAGGAATTAACGATACATAGGATACTAGACTTGTTAGGGGGATCTCTTTGTAAGTTCCATAAATGTCTAGACACTACACTGTGCACCTGAAACTAATATAAAATAATACTGAATGTCAACTGTAATTGAAAAAATATAAAATAAAAAAGGAACTCACCTGTACAGCTTTCTCTTTTCTCATGATCTTTTCCTTGACTTGCTCTAAAGTTTATTGGCTATGTAAAATTAAAATTTTAAACAATTTGCATGAATTTTATCATTCATCTTTACATTGTACAATGACAGTTTTGAATGCAAGTATTAGAGCATTTAAAGCAAATGTAGAATCACCAAAATTATCCAATTACAAATTTTATGACTCATACATATATTTCACTCTTACCAGAAAAGTGAAAACACCCAAAAGTAACTTCATTGCTTTTATTTCACTTCTTGATTTGCTCACATTTTTACCAACACTCTACCTTTTTTATGAGTAAGGAAGAAATGAAAAGTAAAGAACTATTGGTGGACCTTTCACTTCTTGATTTGCTCACATTTTTACCAACACTCTACCTTTTTTATGAGTAAGGAAGAAATGAAAAGTAAAGAACTATTGGTGGACCTTTCTTTCTTCTTCCTCTTTCATCATTTTCAGAGTAGCAGTTGGCTAATAGAGGGAAGTAATAGGAGTAAAACAAATAGAATCGGGTTTCTCGGCCATTTGTGTTTCTCAGAACACAGTTGCCTTTCTTCTTTCAAAGCAAATTCTGGCTCTGGCTCTTACTGAATCCATATTTCAAGGCTCCACTGAAATTCTGTGCTCATGGGCCATTATGAATGTTATACGCAATTCGGGCAGCAAGAAATATGGATGCACATATTGCATGCAATTCCTCTGCTTACTCACATACTCCATTTTCTCATTGGAGTTCACAAGTTCAAACAGGGAATTGAGAATTTCACTGAGAATTTCAAACAGGGACAGGAGAGCACTGAACCAAGTGTAGGGCCACTCTCAGTGCTGAGTCTCACGCAATTGCCTAGGTTGCACCCTCACGAAGCCAGCCCTGTTCTGGCTGAGGGATGAAGCTAGACTGCTGAGAGCAGCCTTGACAAAACCACCTGGCAAGTTATGTCTCTCAACCCCAGGTGGTAGACAATGAGTTACAAAAGACTGGTCCCCTTGCATCAAGGCAGGTCCACTCTAGTGCATGTTGTTGTCTGGAGCCCCTGTGCCTTCCCCTTGGATCTGCCCAAGACTAGACTTTTCCTGAAATTATGTTCTTGTTTACCTCCTTCCTTTTTCCTATCCTTCTTCCTTCACTCCCAAGTTTATCCTGAAGAACATGTGGATCTGTCTCTGGCTCTGTTCCTAGGTAGTGTAACCCAAGATAGCATTTGTTTTCCAAATCCAAGATATTAAATCTTTCATATTTGAAATATGGTAATTAATGTTAATTTGTACACCTAGAAAATATTCTCTTGTATTGATATTAAATTTGTGATTGTAGAGATTAAGATAGGACTGCATTTTCACTCTTTGCAGGAACAAATATCTACTGGAAATGACAATGCTGTGAGTTCCTAGACATAGGCATGTACTTCAGAACACAAAGAAAGTGTTTGAGAAGAGGAAGGTGGTTTTGCATTGGATGCCAGAGGAATAGCCACTGGGCACAACATCCTAATTAATCAAAGGTTTTAAAACATTCTAAGTTAAAGTCATTTTATTTCCAATTGTCTGAGATCTTTGAAAAAGGGTTTCTAAGTATCCTTCATATACGTATTACAGAAGAATAAAGTAGTGGCTTTTAATATTATCCGGAATACTATTTCACCTTAGTCGTATAAAGGAAGTGACCACTGTTACACATTACACCTAGACTGCACTCAAATTGTAAGCAAACTCCTGACTCATAAAAAGCTCTGGGATGATAAATGGGTGTTATTTAAGCAGCTAAGTTTATGGTAATTTGTTACAGAGCATAGAAAACTATTACTAAAGATGATACAATTATCTTCAATTTGAAGCTATATTTTTAGCATGTCTTGGTGATTTAACATTTTATCTTTATTTCTAAAACTTTGAGCTCTTTATTATTATTATCCCAAATACTAGTGAGACTCTTTTAGACATTTTTAATTGATTTTCCTTTTTTATTCTATTCTTACATTATCTGTCTTTACATATAATTTCAGTAGATTTACATGTATTTTGATTTATTTTTAAAAACATTTATTTTTAATTTTTTATTATAAATTTTGTTTATTTTTATACAAATAGGCTTTTCATTTGCTAAATTTATTGGCATGACATTGGTTAATAAAAGTACACAAGTTTTAAGTGTATATTTCTATAATACATCATCATTATATTGCATTGTGTTCTCACCACCCAGAATCAGTTCTCCTTCCATCACCATATATTTGATCCCTTTTTCTTCTTCTACCAGCTCCCCTCCCCTCTTACCCTCTGGTAACCACTAAACTGTTGTCTATGTCTATGAGTTTTGTTTCTTTGTTTGTCTTCATCATTTGTTGCTTTCTGTTTTATATCCCACATATGAGTGAAGTCATATGGTTCTTGACTTTTTCTATCTCACTTATATTGCTTAGCATGATGATCTCAAGATCCATCCATGTTGTTACAAATTGCAGTATTTCATCTTTTCTTATGGTCAAATAATATTCCATTGTATATATGTACCACATCTTCTTTATCCAATCATCTATCGAATGACACTTTGGTTGGTTCCATATCTTGGACACAATGAATAATGCTGCAATGAACATAGCGGTACATATATTTTTATGGATAAATGTTTTCAGATTTTTTGGATAGAAGAAGAAGCATTGCTGAGTCATATGGTAATTTTATTCTTAATTTTTTGGGGAGCCTCCATACTATTTTCCATAGTGGCTGTACCAATTTACATTCCCACCAGCAATGCATGAGGGTTTCATTTTCTCCACAGGCTCTCCAAGACTTGTTATTACTGGTCTTGTTGATAATAGCCATTCTAACAGGTGTGAGGTGGTATCACATCATGGTTTTAATTCGCACTTCTCCAGGGAAGTTGAGCAGTTTTTCATATATCTGTTGGCCATTCATATGTCTTCTTGGGGAAGTGTCTGTTCAGGTCTTCCGCCCATTTTTTAATTAGATTTTTTTTTTTGTTGTTCTTGCTGAGTTGTATGAGTTCTTTATATATTTTGGATATTAGCCCCTTATTGGAGACATTGTTTGCAAATATCTTCTCCCATTTGGCTGGCTACCTCTTTGTTTTGTTGATGATTTATTTTGCTCTATAGAAGCTTTTTAGTTCAATATTGTCCCATTCATTTATTTCTGCTTTTACATTCTTTGCCTTTGAGGTCAAATTTATAAAATCCTCTCTGAACCCAAGGTCCATCAGTTTAGTACCTGTGCTTTCTTCTGTGTAATTTATTGTTTCAAGTCTTATATTTAGGAGTTTGATCCATTTTCAGTTAGTTTTGGTATAGGGTTACAGATAGCAGTCTACTTTTATTTTTTTGCACACAGCTTTCCAATTATCCCAGCACCATTTACTGAAGAAACTTTCTTTTCTCCATTGTATGTTGTTGGCTCTTCTGTCAAAAATCATCTACCCAAATATATGTACAGTTATTTCTACCCAGAAATAAATTCTGTTCCATTGGTCTGTGTGTCTGTTTTTCTGCCAGTACCATGCTGTTTAGATTATTGTTGCTTTGTAGTATAAATTAAAGTCAAGGAGTGTGATACCTCCAGCCTTGTTATTTTTTTCTCAGAACTACTTCGGCTCGTCAGGGTCTCTTTTGATTCTATACAAATCTGATGATTCTTTTTTTTTCCTACTTGTTGAAAAACTGCCATTGGGATTTTGATGGGGATTACATGAAATCCCCATTATATTGCTTTGGGTAATATGGCCATTTTAACTGTGTTGATTCTTCCAATCCATAAACACAGACTATCTTTCAATTTCTTTGTATCTTCTTCAATTTCTTTTAATAATGTCTTTTAGTTTTCAGTGTATAGGCCCTTCACATCCTTTGTTAAGTGTATTCCTAAATATTTTATTCTTTTTGCTGCAATTGCAAAAGGAATGTTTTTTTTTTTTTTTTTTCTTTTTCATTTCCTTTCTGAGATTTCATTGTTAGTATGTAGGAATGCAAAGGATTTTTGTACATTGATTTTGCATCCTGCAACTTGACTGTATTTGTTTATTGTTTCTAATAGTTTTTTGGTGGAGTCTTTAGGATTTTATATATAAAATAATGTCATCTGTAAAAAGTGATATTTTGACTTCTCCGTCCCCTCTTATTTCTTTCTCTGGCCTGATTGCTCTGGCTAGGAATCCCAGTATGAGATTGAGTAACAGTGATGACAAGGAACATCTTTGTCTTGTTCCTGATCTTAGAGAAAAAGCTTTCAGTTTTTCACCACTAAGTATGATATAAGCTGAGGGTTTGTAGTACATGGCCTTTATTATGTTGAGGTACTTCCCTTCTATACCCATTTTATTGTTTTAGTAATAAATATATGTTGTATCTTGTCAAATGCTTTTTCTGCATCTATTGATATAATCATATTGATATAATCATATTTTCTGCATCTATTGATATAATCATACAAATATATGTTATATCTTGTCAAATGCTTTTTCTGCATCTATTGATATAATCATATGATTTTTATCCTTTATTTTGTTTATGTTTTATCACATTGATTGACTTGCGTATCAAATTGAACTATTCTTGTGCTGCTGAAATGAACCCCACTGAATCGTGATGTATAAACTTTTTAATATATTGTTGTATTTGATTTGCTGGTATTTTGATTAGGATTTTTGCATCTGTAGTCATCAAAGATATTGGTCTGTAACGTTCTTTTAATATCAGGGTAAAGTTGGCCTCATAAAATGAGTTAGGAACTAGTTCCTCTTCTTCAGTTTTTTGGAAAAGTTTCAGGAGGACAGGTATTAACTCATCTTTGAATACTTGGTAGAATTCACTAGTGAAGCCATCTGGTCCTTGAGTTTGCTTTTGGGGAGGTTTTGGATGATTGTTTCTATTTCCTTTCGGCTGATTGGTCTATCTAGATGTTCCAGTTTTCTGTGATTCAGCCTACAAAGTTTAGGTTGGTGCAAAAGTAGTTGCAGTTTAAAAGGTTAAAATTAATTCCAATATCAGCAATTACTATTGTACCAGCCTAATATATTTTTAAGAACTTGTCCATTTCTTCTAGGTTATTGAATTTGGTGGTATGTAGTACTTAATAGTGTTCTCCTATGATTCTTTGTATTTCAGTTTGCTGTTCTAACTTCTCTTTGATTTCTGATTTTAAGTATGTCTCTTCTCTTTTTTCTCTAGTGAGTCTAGCCAAGGGTTTGTCAATTTTACTAATCTTTTCAAAGAAGCAGCTCTTTGTTGCATCATTTTTTTTCTATTGTCTTTTTGTTCTCTATTTCTATTCATTTTGCTTTACTTTTATTTTTTTTTCCTTCCTTCTGTTGACTTTGGGTTTCATTTGTTTTTCTTTTTCTAGTTCTTTAAGGTGTAATGTTAGGTGTTGTTTTTTTGATTGTTTGTTGTGTGTCTGTGTGTGTTTTTTTTTGGTGGGGGGTCTTGTTTCTTAAGACAGACCTATAATGATAGAAAATTCCCTCTCAGTACTGCTTTTGCTGCATCCCAATAATTTTGACAGGATGTACTGTTACTGTCATTTTTTTCTATGTATCTGTTGATCTCTCATTTTATTTCTTCTTTGACCCAGTTGTTCTTTAGTAGCTTGTTGCTCAATCTCCAAGTATTTGTGGTTTTTCCAACTTTATTTTTGCAATTGATCTCCAATTTCAAAGGATTGTGGTTGGAGAATGTGCTTGGTATGATTTCAATCTTCTTAAATTTACTGTGGCTAGTTTTGTGTCCCAACATGTGGTCTATACTTGAGACTGTTCCATGTACACTAGAAAAGAATGCACAGTCTAGTGTTTTGGAATGAAAGCTCAATAAATGTTGATTATGTCCATTTGGTCTAATGTGTCATTTAAGGCTCTTATTTCCTTATTGATTTTCTGTTTAGATAATCTATCTATAGCTGTCAATGTCGTATTTAGGTCTACTACTACATTTATGTTTAGTTAGTTATGCTGTTTAGTTCTGTTATTACTAGCTATATACATTTTGGTACTCCCTGATTTGGAGTATACATATTGATAAGTATTATGTCTTTTTGTTTTAGTGTCCCCTTTATAATTATAAAAGTTCATCTGTCTCTTATTATCTTTTTTTGATCTTGAAATCTATTTCATCAGATGTAAGTATGGCTAAACGCACTTTTCTTCGAATGCCATTTGCTTGGAGTATCATTTTCCACCTTTTCACATTGAGTTTATATCTGTCCTTGCAGCTCAGATGTGTCTGTTGAAGGCAGTGTATCATTTTGTTTTTGATCCAATATGCTACTCTCTGTGTTTTTATTGGTGAGTTCAGTCCATTTGCATTTAGGGTGATTATTGATATATGAGGATTTGCTATAGCCATTCTATTTTTTGTTTTCTAGTAACTCAGTGTCTCAATTGTTCCCTTAACTTTGTGTTTCTGTCTGTTATTTTAGTTTGGTGGTTCTATGATTTCTCATGTTTCTTTTTTTGTGTGTTATGTGTCAGTTCTGATGGATATATATATATATATATATATATATATATATATATATATATATATTTTTTTTTTTCCCCCCAATGGTTACCACTAATTTTATATAAAAGAAAGTTTTATATATATGTTAGTCCTTTTTCTTCAGCATGCATCTTATCTCTATTCCCCTTTGCAAATTCAGACCTTTACCCCTGCCCCTTTTATGTTTTTATTGTCATAAATTATCCCTGTTTATGCATTTCTGAGTTGTAATAGCAAATTTTCTTCTTCTTTTTATGTTTTTATCTCCTTTATGTTATATTTAAGTGAACAGTGCCTTATTCTGATTAGGGGTTGCCATTTCTTGCTTCTGTCAGTCTGTTAGTCATCTTACTCATAGTTTTGTATCTTTTTGTCTTTTTTGTTTCAGGTAGGATAATGCCCCTCAGTATTTCCTGTAATGCAGGCCTTGTGATAGAAAATTGTCTCAGCTTCTGTATATCTGGAAAGGTCTATATTACTTCTTTATATTTAAAGGGTAACTTTGCTGGATATATTATTCTTGGCTGGTAATTTCTTTCTTTTAGTAGCTTGAATATTTGATTCTACTCCCTCCTGGCTTCTGGACTTTCTGCTGAAAAATCTAATGATAAACTAATGGACTTCCCTTTGTAAGATACCATCTTCTTTTCTCTGGCTGCCTTGAGAATTCTTCTTTGGTAATTAATGTTTGACAGTTTCAACATAGTGTTCCTTGGAGAAGGCCTTATAGAATTGAGATAATTAGGTGTTCTGCTTGCTTCTTAGATTCAAGGATCCAGTTCTTCCCATAGTTGTGGAAGTTCTTGTTGGCTATAAGTTTGAATAAGCTCTCTGTGACCTTCTCCCTCTCATAAACGCATCATTCATATATTGCTCTTTCTGATGGAACCAGATCATTCTTATGAAGTCCTTTCCTTTCCTCTCTTCTCCTCTCTTCTCCTCTCTTCTCCTCTCTTCTCCTCTCTTCTCCTCTCCCCTCCCCTCCCCTCCCCTCCCCTCCTCTCCTTTCCTTCTCTCAAATCTCTCTCTTCTTCCCTCTGGGTCACATCCAGATTTCTGTCTTCAATATCACTAATTCTTCCCTCCATCTGGTCAGCTCTATTTCCTAAGGTCATTTCTTTTTTCATTATTCACTTGTTTTATTGAGTTCTTCAGCTCTAGAATTTCTATTTGTTTTTGTTTTTGTTTAAACTTCAGTATATTTGGTAAAGTATTCATTTTGTTTGTTGATTTTATTTCTGAGTCCATTAAACTGTCTGCATTTTATTGCATACCATTGAGTTTTTTCAGAACTGCAATCTTGAATTCTCTGTAATTTAAGTCACATATTTCCATTTCTTTAAGTTTATTTTCTGGATTTTCTTTTTCTATTTCTTTCTGACTTGTTACCTTGTTTATTCATGACCATTAATGAATTATTTCTCTCCTCAGCATATATGGGAGTAAATTTTGCAGTATGTTCACATGAAAAAGTCATTCTTTTGCTTTCCAGTAGGTAGCACTGGAGTGTTTTGCTTTCTCTTGAACTGTTCTGGCTTCTTACACAATGGGAGATTTCCTGGGGAGATGGGCTTTTCCTCTCTTACCATGTAGCCTCAGTCTCAGGGCAGCACCCCTATGGGAGGATGTGGTGGGGTATGGTGTTCTGAGCCCCTGAAATCCCAATGTTGCTTCTGCAACCAAAAGCAGTCGTGTGCATCAGCAACCCTGGGTGCCCATGGTACAATCAACTACAAAAGGTGGGGGCAGGGGAGCCTGGGAAAGGTGACTTGTATGCTTGTGGTTTTGTTTTCTTTTCAGTAATGATGACTACCAGACCACAGCTGCGTCCCCTCTATAGGTCCTCCCTTGTCACTTGAATTAGCCACAGTGTGCATCTGCCTCTCAGGAACTATCTCTCCAGTTCTCAAGGCTGTAGATATTCTGTTTTTCAATTTGGTGCTGCTACTGTTTCTGGGGCCTGCTGCTAACACTGGGAGGGTAAGCGAAGGCAACTAGGCTCCAAGGTTTTGTTTTATGCCTGACAATAAGGGCTGTTAGACCAATTGTTGCACTTCTGTATTTGGTCTTTGCCATGAGCTCTCTTCCCCTCTCATTAGGTTCAGCTGTATTATGTGCTGATCCCTAAAGCAGAATTGTTGGGGCCATAGAAAATGTACCAGCAGTCACAATCTTCCCTCTTCCAGAATCACAGGGAGCTCTGAGGTGTGTCCTGTGGCCCCATCTCTGCACTTCTCCCTTCCCGCCTCTCCTGTTAGCCTGATTTGCCCTCCTTCAGATGCTTTGATGTGTGGATCTCTCAGATGTGCTTGTGTGTTGCATAGGGAATTCTTTGTTCAATTATAGCTGTTCAACTTGTTGTAACTTCAAGGAGAGATAGCAAAGAGCACCCCTAATGCTACCATATTTCTGATGTCACTCCATCCTCTTTTCCTAATCAATTGTGTCGCATCCAGCATGATGAGGATTGTAGGGGGTGAGAAGGGCGGTACAGGGCTAAGAAAAGATAGGAGCCAAGATTAGAGTGCGAGCAGGGCCAAGGGACTCCAGCCTCAAGGACTGGGCCCGAAATCGGGCCAACATGTAGTTTTTATTGGTAAACTTCTAAAGAGGTAAACGATTGTTAATCTCAAGATCTATGTGTTAGTAGCCTGCTGGCTGTCTTTCCGAAAGTTCCCATTGTGTTCCAGCTTGCACTTTGCCTTCACACAGACGCACATCTCCAAGGAATCCATTGAAGGGGAGGGGCTGCTATAATTCCATCGGGCCTCAGTTTGCTGAGGCACTCCCTTGTGAAATCCTGGGAAGAGCGTGGGGTAGCAAACAGTTTTGCAGCAAGACAACACAATTGGATTTTTAAATGTCATCTCACTTTTTACTTCTTTGTTCTGCTTTTTCTATGATCTTTTTCTCCATTTTCTGCTCTTTACTTTTTTATTTAATATTTAATAGACTATTTTTAGGGCAATTTTGGATTAAAGAAAAATTGAGCAAAAAGCATGAAGAGTTCCTGTATACACACTGCTCCCCCGCTATCAATCTCCCCTCCAGAGTGGTACAATTGTTACAACAATTGAATCTATGTTGAAATGTCATTATTACCCAAAGTCTGTAGTTTATATCTGGGTTCACTCTTGACGTTACATAGTCTATGGGTTTAGACAAATGTATAATGACTTGTATTTACTATTATAATAGCATGCAGAATAGTTTCACTGATCTAAAATGTCTGCCTATTCATCTTTCTCTCTCCCATAACCTCTGGCAACTACTGATTTTTTACTGTCACCATAGCTTTATTTTTTTTTCCAGAATGTTATATAGTTGGAATCATATGGTATGCAGCCTTTAAGATTGACTTCTTTTACTTAGTAATGTAGGCCTAAATTGCCTCCATGGATTTTCATGGCTTAATAGTTCCTTTCTTTTTTAATACCAAATAAGATTAAATTGTCTGGATGTACCACAGTTTATTTATCTATTCATCTATTGAAGGACATCTTGATTGCTTCCAAGTTTTAGCAATTATGAATAAGGCTGCTGTGGACATCTGTTTGGAGTTTTTTGTGTAGACATGTTTTCAATTCTGTTGGGTAAACACCAACGAAAATAAGTGGGTTGTATGGTAAAAGTATGTTTAGTTTTATAGGAAACTGCCAAACTATCTTCCAAAGTGGCTGTACGATTTTGCATCCCCACAACTTATGAGAAACAGTTCCTGTCATTCCACATCCCTGTGGCATTTGGTGCTGTCAGTGTTTCAGATTTTGCCCATTCTGATACGTGTGTAGTACTAACTCTTTTTTTAAAATTTATATTTCCCTGATGATATATGATGTGTAAAATCTTTTCATATGTTCATTTGCTATTTGTATATCTTACTTGATAAGGTGTCTTGCCCATTTTCTAATAACATTGTTCATTTTCTTATTGTTGAATTTTAAGTGTTTTTTGGTATATTTTAGATAGTAGTCCATCATCAGATGTGCTTTTAGCATATATTTTCTACCAGTCTGTGGTTTGTCTTCTCATTCTCATTCCCAGTCAGTGTCTTTCACAGAGCAGATTTTTTTTTTTTTTTTAAGTTTTAGTTTTAATAAAGTCCACCTTATCAATTATTTGCGTCATTGGTCCTTTCTTTGGGTTCTATATAAAAAAGTCATCAATATATGCCGGGTCAAATAGAGTTTATGTTACCTTGTGAAAGCTTTACAGTTTTACTTTTTACATTTGCATCAAGGATACATTTAGAGTTAATTTTTGTGAAGAGTGGAAGGTTTGTGTCTCCATTCACTTTTGCGCATGTGAATTTTCAGTTGTTCCAACACTATTTTTTGAAAAGATGTCTTTTACATTCCATGCTCATAGATTGGAAGAATCAACATAGTTAAAATGGCCATATTACCCAAAGCAATATACAGATTTAATGCAATCCCCATCAAAATCCCAATGACAGTTTTTTTAAAGAAATAGAACAAAAAGTCATCATATTTATTTGGAACCACAAAACACCCCGAATAGCCAAAGCAATCTTAAGAAAAAAGAACAATGCTGGAGGTATCACACTCCCTGACTTTAGCTTGTACTACAGGGTAAAAATAATTAAAACAGCATGGTATTGGCAGAAAAACAGACAGACTGACCAATGGAATAGAATTGAGAATGCAGAAATAAAACCACATAAATATGTACAGATAATTTTTGACAAATAAGCCAAAAACTTACAATGGAAAAAAGATAGCTTCTTCAATAAATGGTGCTGGCAGAATTGGAAAGCCACATGTCACCATGTACCAAAATTAATTCAAAATGGGTCAAAGACTTAAGCAAGGACCTGAAACAATTAACTGCATAGAAGAAAACATAGGTACTAAACTTATGGACCTTGGGTTCAATGAGCATTTTATAAATTTGACTCCAAAGGCAAGGGAAGTAAAAGCTGAAATAAATGAATGGGACTATGTGAAACTTAAAAGCTTCTGCACAGCAAAAGAAACCATCGACAAAATAAAGAGGCAACCAACTGAATGGGAGAAGATTTTTGCAAACAGTGCCTCCGATAAGGGGCTAACATCCAAAATATACAAGGAACTCATGCAACTCAACAACAGAAAAAGCAAACAACCCAATTGAAAAATGGGCAGAGGACTTGAAGAGACATTTCTCCAAAGAGGATATACAAATAGCAAATGGACATATGAATAAATGCTCAACATCACTAATCATCAGGGAAATGCAAATCAAAACCACAATGAGATATCACCTCACCCCAGTTAGAATGGCTATCATCAACAATACAAATAGTAACAAGTGTTGGAGAGGCTATGGAGAAAAAGGAACCCTCATATACTGTTGGTGGGAATGCAGACTGGTGCAGCCGCTATGGAAGGCAGCGTGGAGGTTCCTCAAAAAATTAAAAATAGAATTGCCATATGACCTAGCAATTACTCTCCTGGGTATCTACCAAAAAAAATCTGAAAACCTTTATCTATAGAGACAAGTGTGCTCCAATGTTCATTGCAGCATTAGTTATGGTGGCCAAGACATGGAAACAACCAAAATGTCCTCCAACAGAAGAATGGATAAAGAAGTTGTGGTATATATACACAATGGGATACTATTTGGCGGTAAGAAAATATGAAATAGGACTATTTGTGACATCATGGATGGATCTTGCGATTATAATGCTAAGCGAAATAAGTCAGACAGAAAAAGTAAAGAACCATATGATTTCACTGATATGTGGTATATAAACCAAAAACAACAAAAGAACAAGACAAATGAGAAACAAAACTCATAGACACAGACAATAGTTTAGTGGTTGCCAGAGGTAAGGGGGCAGGGGGTGGGGGGTGGGAGATGAGGGTTAAGGGTATCAAATATATATTGATGATAGAAGAAGTGACTCTGGGTGGTGAACACACAATGGGGTTTATAGATGATGTAATACAGAATTGTACACCTGAAATCTATGTAACTTTGCTAACAATTGTCACCCCAATAAACTTAAAAAAAATTAGGTGGCTTTTTTCCTCCATTATATTGCCATTGCGCTTTGTTAAAGATCCTGGAGTACAGTTTTGTGTGTGTTTCTGTGTTCAATGTTTCATTAATCTATTTGTCAATTATTTCACCAGTACCACATTGCTTCTATTACTGTAGCTTTATAGGAAGTTTTGAAATTGGGTTGTGATAGTCCTCCAACTTTGTTTTGCTTCAATATTGTTTGGCTATTCTGGGTCCTTTGCTTAATCTAGATTTTTAATACATTTTTAAATTAAACTTATTCGGGTGACATTGCTTAGTAAAATTACATAGGTTTCAAGTGTAAAAGTCTATGATACCTAATCTAGCTATCACATTGTGTGCCCACTACAAAGAGTTAGTTCTCCTTCCGTCACCATATATTTGCTCCCTTTTATCCTCATCTACCACCGTCCTCTCCCCTTACCTTCTGGTAACCCCTAAACTATTGTCTATGTCTATCAGTTTTTTTTTTTTCTTTGTTTGTTTGTTTTGCTTCTTTGTTGCTTTCAGTTTTATATTCTACAGATGAGGGAAATGATATGGTTCTTACAACAATTTTGTCTAGTTTAATCTTATTTATTTATCATTTGCACTCTTAATGTCTAGCTTTTCACACTTTCACTTTTCACACTTTCCCTCTGTGGTTACATTTTATTCTCATTGGAGTACATACTTTAGAAATTTCTTTAGTGAAATTCAGTTGGTGCTAATCTCTAACTTTTACTTATTTTGAATATGTTTATGTTTTGCCCTCATTCTTTTTTTTTTTTTTTTTTTTAATTGGGGAATATTGGGGAACAGTGTGTTTCTCCAGGGCCTATCCTCTCTTAAGTCGTTGTCATTCAATCTAGTTGTGGAGGGTGCAGCTCAGCTCCAAGTCCAGTCGCCGTTTTCAATCTTTAGTTGCAGGGGGTGCAGCCCACCATCCCATGTTGGAATTGAATGAGCAACCTTGCTGTTGAGAGCTCGGGCTCTAACCAACTGAGCCATCCAGCCGCCTCTCCGGAAGATCAGCGGCAGCTCATTGTCTTCACTCTAGATGTGGACGACGCAGCTCCCCGGACCATGTAGAAATTGAACCTGCAACCCTGTTGTTCAGAGCTTGTGCTCTAACCAACTGAGCCATCCGGCCATCCTTCCCTCATTCTTGAAAGAGTTTCTTGGGTATGCAATTCTGTAAGATAAGATCAGGGCTGAGAGAAATCTGTTCAAAAACTCATGATTATAAGTGCCATTTGCGGCTGATGTACAAGGAAGATAGTGAATCTGGGATGCTTTTATGTGGTGTTCCAGGATGTTGAATCTGAGAGGGTTCCTTTAGAACTCAGTGGAAAGGAAAGGACCTGCAAGAATTCCCTCAACTCATGCTTTACTAATGGAGTCCTCTTAAAAAGGAGGACTTACTTCCTTTTAGAAAAATGTATGATTACATAATTTTTGCCTAAACCTTAGACTTATTCCTTAGGATGTTCCTCAGATAAATTATTTCTGATATTACTGGGTGAAACTGGTATAAAAAGTTGAATTGAAGGTCAACTATAATTGAAAAAAAAAAAAAGAAAAGTTGACTTTCCTCTTTTAAAGAGATACTAGTCTAGAACAAGGTAAAGGGGATTTTTGAAACATGATAGAATGTATCTCCAAGAAGTTGTATGAGTCCTAAATATTGTAGTCTATGAAAAGTCATAGGTTGGTAGAATCAAGGGCATGGCACAATTTCTAAACATTGAATCTGTTTTTGAGTAGCGGACTGGGAAAGATGGGTAACCCCAGTTAATGTAAAACAAACAAACAAAAGAAAACAAAAAATCTTGTGACATTTAGAAAAGTGTTTTATATTTATAATGACTGGTTACATCCAATTTAGTAGTTTCATATGTGTATGTGTGTGAGATGCACCCCTTATTGCCCACAATTAAATGTATATATAGTTATTGGTTATATTAAGGAAAATAAAATGAATGGCAGACTGAAACAGGGCTTCTAATACCTGAGACTTGAAGGATATGGGGTAAAAAGAAGAGGTTCCAGGGGAGGAGTTATGGCTGGGAAGACAATTGTGTAGGCGAAATGTAAATTTGTATGTATTGGTTCTAAGGCACCCTCATCACTGGAGGTCTTCCAGACAGTGATGTAGATGTTTGGAATGAAAACGATTTTCAGTTAAAACTTTTTCCTCCTAGAATTCTTAGAAAAGACAGTCAAACCTATGTGGGCTGTACATCTGTTTGGATTTTACTTGGGGCCTGGTAACAACAGAGATCTGAGTATTTTTCAGGGTTCAAGGCAAAGAATCAGATCAATGGCAGGCAGCAGAGCATTTGGAATTGTACATAAAACCTGATCTCTAAGGAACGTGCAGACAGAGATTTTTGGATATAAAACAATTCCAAGTAGAAGAAGTATCAGTGTAGGGAAAGGAATCATGGTATAGGAAAAATAATTATGGCATTGGAGACAAACTAACCTGGCCCTCATACCTTGAACTGCTTTTTATTATCTTGAGAAATAAGCCATTTTACTTTTTTTTCTATATAACTAAACACAAAAACCGGCAATTATAAGACCTACCTCATAGTTATTGTGAGGGCCATAGGTCATAGAAAACCAGTATGCTTGCACATAATAATGTCTCAATAAATTACAGTGTTTTTTTCTTACCAATACTCCATGTGGATATTAGAAAGCCATGGTTCATATGATGAAGAGATCTGAGAGACATCTCTGTCTGTCTGCCTCTTTATCTCTGTATCTCTTTTCCATCTGTCATATCTATCTACATTGATGGCTATATATTCATCTTTATTGTGGCAATTTTCTCAAGTCTTCTACAAAAAATCATTGTTTTCTCAGAAAGAATGTGATTGTTTTCTCATTTTTCTAGCATGTTTTTAAAACTTAGTCTATAATATATAGTATTATTTTTATTGCTGGGAAATGGCCATAAACTTTATCATATTATATATGTTTCGATTTACTTATATAAAGCAGGACATGAAGTACCCAGTATTTTTAGGTTTGTGAACCAAATATATTATTGAACATACTACAGGGAAAGAACAAATGATCAGATACCTATAGTTATTAGTCGATTTTCAGTTATAAATTATATGGATTTTCTGCTTGACTTGTTGGTTACCTTTTTGATTCATCTAATGAAGGAAAACAGAGTAAGTAGTCTTTGCTAATTTTATTTGTAAGACAGTTTTTTCAAATTCAAAATCATCTTTTCAAAGGGAAATGACATTGTAATTGAACACTGTCTTTACTCATGCAAAAGCATGTTATGGTATCACTCCAATACTTGTTTTTGATGTCCACACAGTTGGCCATTTACAGACTTATTGAGAAAAGGGGACAAAGGAGAGTAAGTAGAGCAGAGAAACTAGATTTTGAGTAATAGTCATTTAAGTAGAACACAGAAGCCAAAATCACTTGTGGAAAAATTATAAAAATTATTTTCTCTACTTATGTAATGATATCTATAAAACAAGGTTTAAGTTATTAAGATAAGTGAAAAATCATGAATGCAAGTGTCCCAGCAAGGTAATTCTTAGAATCAATGTCATGCCAAGTAGCAATAAATATTATTAGCACATTTCATATGCAAAATGATTATCTGCAAATTACAAAATGGCCTCTCATTTTGAGACTTTTTTTATTGATAACTATCCAACATTTTTTAACTATAATGACAGTTTTATGTATGTAAGGCTATTTACTCAATGTATTAAAATGTCTTTTGTTTACAATTTTAAAATAGAAATTTTCAAATAATGTTGATGATTATTTTGCTCATATATTTGTTCTTTAAACACTTATGTACCTAGTATTGGACTAAGCACCAAGAAGCTTTCAATTTAGTGGAATATATATATATATATATATATATATATATATATATATATATATATATGGTGTTAGTACAATGATTCAATATTATAGAAGTAATTAATTAGCCTAACTCTACAAATCATGCCTTACATTTCATTAAGCTAGGTGGTGGGTGTAGTAGATTAAATTGTTGATTCCAAGTCTTTAATCCACACCCTTGCCACTAATGTGTGGTAGACCAAAATACTTTCCTGCCCTTTAACCCTGGCTTTAGGTACATGACTTGACTTTTTGTCAACAAGATATTAGAGGGCTCACTGTAAATAGAGGCTTGAAATGTGACTATCTGTTTTGGCTGTGATGTTGGGCTCCTGACATCACCATGAGACTAACATAATCCATGTCTGCCCCTGTAATGTAGGCCCTGATGGAACATATTTCAACTTGAGCTGTAGCCCAAAGCCACGCTCTTATATATGTATGACAGAAATAGGCATTTATTTTGTAAGCTACTAAACATCATTGTTGTGAACAGGGATTGCATATAGTTTAAATACTGAAATTTTGGAAAAACGAAAATCTTAGGGTTTATGAAAGATTCTCAACTGGGGAGAATTTAGTGTGTCCTAAGGGGACATTTGGCAACATCTGGAGACATTTTTGGTTGTCGCAAATAGGGCAGGTGTTACTGGCATCCAGCCTAGAATACCAGTAGTGCCCAGGATAATCATCCTTGGTTTAAAAATCTAGATTAGATATTGAACTAAATCAAATGCGCAAGCAAAAAAATTAGTTTTGTGTGAATGGATTTAAATTACTGTGCAGATATTCACCCAAAACCTCAGCAATGTAGCCACCAAATTATCATATATCAATCCTCCATTCTTATTGCTTGTTTTGATTCCTATTCTTTCACTTAGAATATTGTTGTGCCTTGGGATTCTTTCCTACTTATTCCAATATTGTGATTTCAATCTATTTTGTAGATTGCTGCCAGTCTAATGTTTTATAAAGTTCCATTTTGATCATATTGCACAGAAAACTTTTATAGGTAATTTTTATGACTTTCAGAATCTTTCATATTTCGACTAGACTAGATTCTAGAATTTCTGCTTCAAGAAACTCACACCCACTGTCTCTCACACACAGTGTGAGACATACTTTGAGTATGTATAGAATCTCTCTTTCTTTCTTTCTTTCCTTCTTTCTTTCTAAATTGGGGAATATTGGTGAACAATGTGTTTTTCCAGGACCCATCAGCTCCAAGTCAAGTCGTTATTTTCAATCTGGGTTTGGAGGGTGCAGCTCACTAACCCACGTGGGAATAGAACCAGCGACCTTAGTGTTATGAGCTCTGCGCTATAACCAACTGAGCCAATGGCCATCCCGCATATAGTATTACTTTTCATGAGATAATTACTCATTTATTTTACACTGAATCTTTGTTTTAATGTTTGTTCAAGTCAAAATATTGATGCAAAGCAGTTTATTTCCTCAAAGGGGAGGCTTTAAAATATATGTGAGTGCGCAATGTAAGTATATAAGAATGCTTGTTTGTAATATATGTATAAAAGTGTGTGTGTGTGTGTGTGTGTGTGTGTGTGTATGTGTGTGTGTGTGTGTTAGGTGTGGTATTGGAGTTGGTCTTAAGGCAGCATTCAAGGGTCATTACACAGTCTTCAGACTGCACTGAAGTGTCTGGCGTAAGAGGTCAGACAATTAATTAAGTTCATGAACTAATTCTAGAAAAAGTGCTACATACCTCATTGTTGAATATCACTACAGTCACCTTTGAAGTACTCCCCTTGGGAAGCTATGAACTGACACCAGTACCTAGTTCACCCTTCAAAGCAATTTTGGAACTCTTTTTCTGGAATGGCCATCAGAGCTGTCATCTTATTATCCTTGATGTCCTGAATGTTATCAATATTTCTTCCTTTCAATATTTCCTTTATCTTGGGGTAAAGAAAGAAGTCATTGGGGACCAAACCAGGTGAGTAGGGAGGGTGTTCCAGTACAGTTATTTGTTTACTGGCTAAAAACTCCCTCACAGACAGTGCTGTGTGAGCTGCTGCATTGTCGTGATGCAAGAGCCATGAATTGTTGGCAAAAAGTTCAAGTGGTTTTCATCTAACTATTTCATTCAGCCTTTTCAGCACTTCCCAATAGTAAACTTGGTTAACTGTTTGTCCAGTTGGTACAAATTCATAACGGATAATCCCTCTGATATCAAAAAATAGTTAGCAACATAGTTGCAACAAAGTTTGCAAACTTAATTGTCAGACCTCATATCTCATTTATTATCTCTTTCTCTCTGTATTTGGTGCACATAGGAAAGAAACACCTGATAGTTAAACGTGGTAAAATCACGTATCTTAGTTAAAGGAAAATAAAATAATGGACACAGTATAATGATGTGTATGTAGAGATTAAATACTCGAACAGCACTTCACACAGTCAAATTTTGCAATTATAATTATAATGATCTAAAGTTTGTCATTGGTTTATTTTAACACAAATACATAAACTATGTAAAATTACACTGTGTTAATGGGGCAGTAGTCTTTACTGTTGCATTTTGAGTCAGATTCTGCTCTATCATAGCACTTATTTTAAGTACATTATTTTTGTGTACTTGTCTCTTTCCCTCTTGTGTGTGATAACCTGCAGAGCACCTACTGTGTGTGTGTGTGTGTGTGTGTGTGTGTGTGTATTCTCAATATTTATATCCATAATATATCAGAAAACCTGGGCAATTGCAAGTACACAGTGTGTTTCTGAAGAAATGAATACATGTTATAGCTATAATCTTAAATTCCATGTTTTTAAAAAATATCCTTTGAAAAAAGATGACAAAGAGTCAGTAAATTTAAATGATGCATGTAATTAATCAACAATAATTTCGTTAACCATTGACTTGAAAATACTCAAAGAAGATTCACATTAACTTATTTGTTACAGGATCCAATGGACTGTCTGAAATGATTCAAAGCGTAATTCTCCTTAGGCATTTTCTGCTTGGGACCACTGGAGTTCCTTGTAGGTTACTATTTTATAACCAATTCTAATTATTTTCAGTTAAGAATCACAATGAACAAATACTACTCATCATGAATTTTTCTATGTTATAAAATGCAGATCAAGGTATCCTTTTAATTTGAAAACTTTGCACATACATATTAATAGTGTTATTTTGGAGAGGAACTTCTGCTAAATATCTGAATTAATGCTGTTACTATTGGAATTTCTGAATCTTTAAAATATATTAGAATAAAAAATATCAATAAAATTAAAGTTAACTGTGAAATATTATAAAATCAATATTTGCCAGCAATAATATGCAAACTGATCATGTATCTGATGGTATGGCAAAAATTAAATGATTAATAAAGTTAGTCTTTATATTACTAAAAATAGAATATTCTTTAATATGAATAGTTTTATTGAAATTAAATGAAAGTCAATAGAAATGCTTTCACACACAGAGTAGAATGTAATTGCCACTAAATTGCAATGTGAATAAAAGGTCAAAGGGAATATATGAAATGCTAAAACATAGATTTAACTCTTTGTTTGATTCCAAAAATTATCACTCTCTCTTTGAAACATTTTGTTTCTGGAAATAGAATTAAATTCTCAGTCTCTAATATATGCATCATCCTATTTGAATTCTTATTGAACATTAAAATACTATAAGAACACTCTAACATTTTAGGGTAAGATAAACAATTCATGCTGAAAAGCACAAATTTGTGTGATATCCAGATCACCTAGCCAACAGAGAGATTTTTCCATGCCTCTGAAGTAGTCAATTAAATGGGTATTTTTAAAAAGTTCTTTTAACATAAAATAAATTTGTGACCCGATGTGTAACTTAAGTAATTATTTTGAATATATTTTTTGGGGTGGTAACTTTTCTTTTTAAAAAATAATTATTTTCTAGGCTAATGAAATTTGAGACCGAATTGCATTAGACATTTTAATCATAAAGTTTAGACAGTGGTATATCTTCTCCAAGTTTGAGAAAACCCAAGCAAAATGAGAATGAGGATATTCAAGATTATGATAATTCATAGAAAAATCAAGAGTTCCTCAAACCTAAAACAATGGTATAGTTTAGAGCAAAACTGGGATGGCCAGTAGGACACAGGGACCAACCAGAATTGAGCAACTACTATAAATGTTGCAAATTAAAAATTAAGATGCTAAATTTGGTCTTAAGTTCTTTGTTAGTATAAAAATATATCATAATATGTCTTATCATTCAGTATATTATAACAATTCCTTTTGAATTCAAACCAGCTAGCTGAAACATATCTTCAATTTAATTGTAGAAGTTAGTGGCAAAAAGAATTTGAAATAAAATCTACTAGTTTAGAAGATGTACTCGTATGCTTACTTTTATGCTTTTCCTATGTATATGAACATATTAACATATTCGTAAGTATATTCAATGGAATTTAAAGAGAGTTTTTGGACAATGGGTAACTACACTGCTTCTCCCTAACTACACCTGCATAAGCCTTCAGAAGAGTCTAAGAATTACAGAACTAAATTTCCTATTTTTAGGAAGGGACCCTAATACAAGAGATACATTTACAAAATTGCTTCTATTACCACAAATACCATAAAGAAAAGTGACAGTGCTGCATAAGCACAGAAGTACATCACCAGAAGTTAGAAGAAGAATGCATTTTCTATTCAACTTTAACTGATGAGAATGAATAACCAGGAAAAATGTTACAGAGAATAAAATACCAACAAAAGTCTCCAACAGTGACATGAGTAAAATAAGGGGCTCATCATTCTAAATTCTGCAAGAGAGCACTAGAATAAATCAGGGGAATCACGCATTATTTGGTAACTTATAATTTTATGCTTCTTTACACTTTTTATTAATTGAATGACAATTCCTATTTACTGTGGAGCACAGGGAAATTCTGACACACAGTGAAGTATTCTGCTTTTCAGAGGAGTGAAGGGTACGTGCCTTAAAAATAAATATAAATGAAAATAAAGTTTATTGTTAGGCTCTTAAATCCAAATGGGAAAAATTCATTTAAAAATATTATTCTGAATGAATAATTCTTTTAATTTAGAATCATGAAAAATTAGCAAGTAGATTATTACTTATGATCTGAGAAAATGGCTGCTAGACATATACTTTCTGACATTCTGACATAAATGGCAGCATGACAATATGAGCCAGTGCATAGAGTCAGAGAGGGTTTGAATAACTAACACATAATCTATTGAACAAATATACCTGTGGTAACATTTGTAAGTATAGTCTCTTCCACTTAAACAGCTTCCAGCCAGGGAAATAACATACGTCTGGCTACAACTGAACAATAGTATACAATTTATACTCTTACGTTTCATTCCTAAACACTTTAATCTTTGTGTACTTTTTCACTTCAGATCAGCACCGTTTTACAAATATTATGGATTTGGAGTTTTGGATTACAGATCTGTGTTTGAATTAAGAAAAAGTGAAAAAAAAATCATTAGAAATAACGGGCTTAAAATATTTCAGTGTAATTCTTATATCTACAGTGTTACTTGCTATTAGTGGAAATAGGAGGTGGAATATTAATCTCACTTTTGTAAGTTTGATTTCAAAATTATAGTTAAAGTTACTTTCCTTTCACGTTAAACCTTTTGTGCGCAAACTAAAAAGCCAATGGATCAAACCTGGCTCACCGCTTGTTTGTATTAAAAATACATATGTACATACATACATATACATACATACATATATACATACATATACACATACATAAATAAAAAGTCTCCTTGGAAACCAGTCATGCCATCTATATAAAGCTGCTTTTGTACACAATGGCATTGTTGAGTAGTTGTATCATTATTTTATTCAATTTGGGTTGCTCTAACAAAATACCACAGATGACTATTTCATAAACAACAGAAATTTATTTCTCACAGTTCAAGAGCCTGGAAGACTGAAATCAGGGGTCCTGCATGGTCAGGTGAAGGCCCTTTTCCAGGTCACTGACTACTCCTGTACCCTCACATGGCTTAAGGGGCCAGGGAGTGCTCTGTGATCTCTTTAAAGAACACTAATTAACTCTGAAAGGCCCTGCCTGCTGATACCCGTCATATTGGGCATAGGGATTTAAACATATGAACTTCACAGGAAAATAAATATTCAGACTGTAGCAATAAGAGATCACAGGGCCTGCAAAGCTAAACATATTTACCATCAGCCCCCTTTAGAGAAAAAATTTGTTGACCCCTTTTCTAAAGCAGCAAAAGGCAAGCATTAATTCTTTGCCACATCTCTTTGATTGTAGAAATTTATAATTATTTTTAAATATTTTAACAAATTAAGTTTGGTTTTTGGAATGTTAGAAGGTTATCTGAGATGTAGATTTTTCTACCTAGTCTACTAGGTTGACTTTGACAACCAATATGAACAATTAGAAAATAATTAATTCCGTGAGATAAAGTTAATAAAATAAAGTTTGGAACAGGATTGAGGAGATACATAAGGGTTATGAGTACAACCTATGGTCATGAAAAAACATAACTACTCCATAGTTACTAACACCAATACTGCTGAGTACTGGAGCTCAGTAGTCAGTCCAATTTTGCTGGTAAAGTAAAAAGGTAGTATCTGATCACCTAGATGTAATCTAGGTGGGAATGAACTCTTGGAGTTTCTTTGAGTTATTAGGTCAGTCGATAGCCTAATGGGGATTTGTATCCAATCAATGGTCCTACTAACGATTGATATCTAGGGTTTTCCCTCTGAAATCTTTCTTAGATGTCGACTAGATGCATTATATTGTGTTAGGAACCATGCCATTCTGCCTGCTCTGATAGCTGACCCACCCCAGTTACATCTCCTGAGACTGATGCTAGTTGTGTTTTCAGTTTCTTTTTGTATTTCCTTTCGTCTTCCAGGTCAGAGTGATTTATACATAGTGTTGTTTCTCTTCTTGCCCCTGCTGTCATCTTCTGTCTTAATGGCATGCTTATGAGGATGGATGCTATTATTAGTCTCACTTGCTTTCATAGTATAGAGCCATTATAATTTCAATGAAAGAAGGAGAACAGAATGATTCAATTATAATGGCTTTAGCGGATGAAGCTCATGCATCATACTGTTTCTTTATCTCTTTATTTTTATTTTAACATTTGACTTCTAAAACTTTTTTAAACCGGACCATGACAAAGTTAATGAAACTTCCTTTTTGCAATTCTCAGTGATTTTTGAAGTGTGTAGTTCTTACACAGATATACTTGCCATACAAAGAATATCAGAGTTTCTACCTTTAGGTCAGGATCCTAACCAGAATTCCCAAACTTATATCCATGATTACTTACGTTGATAAGCCCAATTCAGAATCTCAATATTTTTATATAAAGAAGACACATTAAAAATATGTGGCTCTTCATTATGATAAAAATTTTACAATGGAGTTTCCTTAGAATCCTCTTTTGGAAAAAAATGTTTTTTTCAATATAAAATCTGTCTGCTGCTTCTTAAAATAATTTAGATGTACATCACTTTGGTCTTTTTATTACCTTGAGACTTTCTTGAAATTGTCTGAGTAAGCAGATATTTCTGAAAGTATTTATACATTTTAGTTCTGTTTCCAATTTTGAAAGAGGTCCAGATTCAACTATAAGTAAAAAGGTTAGTATCCTACATTTTCAGCATGTCAAGAGATTAACATATTTTTACTGCTATCACACAGGATTGCAGGACAGAGACTTTTTTAAAAATTTCAATCACATTATTATTTTTCCACTTGCAAAAATGTGAGTTCAGTGAAAATAATTTTGCAACAATCAAATTGTCACTGTGTGTGTTTGCTGATGAGTTTAGGCTACCATTGACCTTCATACCATCACTTCTGGATCTGTGTCTGCTTGGTGGCATAAAATAAATGCGGTTATTGCCATAGGAAGATGTATATTTCCTCCACTTGCCGTAATGGCCCCATCTCAACATATGTAAGCTCACTTAGCATATCTGATTTTAAGAAACTAAGGACAGATTCTAAGCACTCTTTAAGTGATGCGTGACTTCCTTGTGCTATGAAGAGGTTCCAGATAGCAAAAGATAAATTGTTTTGCCCTAATATTCAATTTCTGCTTATAACAAATTTTCACTCCCAGTACCATGTAGTAATTCAATACAAGTTGGCTAGACAAAAAAGGACACATTTAACTTTGCATTAAGATTATTTTTAATAGCTTTTCATGTGGACTTTCTAAACTAATACTAACAAAGTGATTTCATAAATAGAACTATAATCTTCTCAGGAGACATTATAATGAATAATTCCTTTGATAATTAACTCAAGAATCCAAGTTTCTGTGTGTGAATTCACAGGTTGAGATTGTGACATGGTGTATTACTTGTTTCCAGGAAAGATCATTAGCCTACCTGTCTTAAAAGTCAATCAACAGCCTTGTTGACTATACACAAAGTTAAGCTGATCAATAGTCCTTAATGGTCATAGTTCTACTGCAGATTGCCTGAGACATGTTTTCCAAGAGAAGACTGAACAAAAGGAAGTTTCTTACAAAGGCTTATTTTTACTTGTAACCTTGTATAGCATTGCTAATGAAAACCATTTGTATATAGGAGATGCAGTATTATATGCCCTTGGCAAGAGTAGGCAATCGATAAGTATTACCTGTTATTATTACTACTAATAATAGTATTTTATTATCAGAAAGAGACTTATCTGAAAGATTTGTATTAAAAAATACCAATGACATAGCCTTTGGATGCATTTTAAATTAGGATGAGAAGAAAATTTAACTTTATGTCTTGGCTGACAGAGTTCCTTTTACATGTTTTAGAACAGGAAAAGGAGGTAGATCTAAAGGAGATCCAATCTTTTAAATGCATATATTATGGAAGGCATAATGATGCTAACATATTATTTTAATTTAAACTATAAGGTAGTATGAAAACCATAATGTCTGCCTGATGTGGCTGTGATGCAAAATGAGAATAAGTTTCAGGTGTTATCCTGCTCATCTTTTTAAATCTCTCCTGACTCTTACTTACTCTTGGCTCCTACTTCTGTAGGACAATATCAAGCTCTGAATGCTAGGGTGACTTTGTGGTATAAATTGCGTGACTTAAGAAAAAGTGCCTAATGAAGTAACTCAGAGTACTCAAAAGACACAGAAAAAATGAATATGTAGATGTATAAGAGCCTCTATTCTGGCAGGGATGAGAAACTTTTGATTATAGTACTTTCTCTAGAGTCTTCAATCCTATTATGTAGGTTGTTGCCTACTGTTTACATTCAAAGGCCCACTCAGGTTAAACGATTTCTATTTTTAATCTTTTGTGTTTTTGAATTTTCAAACCCCCTTCATATGTAATTTTCATAGTGTAAAGAGTACAATTAAATGTTTAAGCATTGTACTTCCCGTATATAAACTATATCTTGAAATTTCATCTTCTAATTTCATACATTTAAAAAATTCTACCTCTATTGTGAAAATCTGTAGCAATACAAGATTTAGGGAACTTTTCATGGACTGTTTAAACATTAAATTTTTTTCATTTTTCAATGAGATTTTTATCCCCCATGAGGTGGCATTTTACCTTGATAACTTAAAGCAATGCTAATGCTGTAGATGTAACGTTCAATAACTAATACCTTGGTATGGTATTACAGTTAGTCCCTGAAAAAAGATCGGGGTGAGGGATAGAAGAATGTTCAAGAAATACTGCACTACCTGAAAGAGACCTGATATTTTCTAGTTCATCTTTCAGTTGGGAAGTGAAATAATTCAGATCAAAATTAAGAGAACACTGAACTATATATTTACCACAGTCAAATGTTGGGTGTGATGAACTCAATTTGTTGACAGGGAAGATGTAAGATATTCTACTCCAATGCTGAAGAAAATCGAGTCTAGTATTTTCTTTTCATTTCTTGTAAATCAGTAGAATGATCTACGAGACTCATTAAATGATATATTTCACGTAAGACTATGATTGCTTATTTACCTACATTTTTCCCCTTTGTACTTGAATCTAAATAGTAAGTAGCAGGAGTCTCAAGAAACTGTAGTCAAGGATGTACTCTGAGAAAATCAATGGACTGCTTTGACTGGTTAGGTCAAACAAAGCAGCCTGTGCATATTGAAACAGCTTAAAATAATTGTAGAGAGACTGGTGGTCTGGGGTGTATGAGTGCCAAAACATGTAACTGTTGTTAATTTTGGATTTCTTGAAAGGGAAGAGAAAAGAGGTTTTGGCTACAGTGCTAATCCTCAATCAGGAATAAAGATATTGTGATTTAGCCAATAACTGAACGTTGAGTCGTTTGACATTTTACAATCCACTATACTGCTCTTCGGTTTGCAGTATAAAGCTCTCTACATTTAATTTTGTTTTCCTTCATTTTAATAGCTGTATTTCTTTATATGTATTTGATTCAATGGAAGTCTTATCAGTGGGAGATAGCAATTAAATCATTTCTAGTTAATCTTCATTCAATTCTGACATATTGATAGTTCACTCTAGATCTGATAAACTTCCATTGTGATAATTAAGTATCCAAACAATTATGTGAATTGTATCAAATTTAAATTTATTATAGTTAGAAGCTTAACTCCTTACAATCTTTTTAATTTATCTTTCCGCAACTGACAACTATTTGGTTTCTGAATTACTAGACATGTTCTGAAAATTAATTTAATTTCTTTTTTAGAGGAAGAAGACAGCTTTTGAGAAGAGTTTTTGAGATCCAACATTACTTTTAGGAGCAAGAGCAAAATCATTAAACCTGATTATTCATTATACGTATTTCTAAAGAAAATAATTTCTAAATATTTCTATGTAGCACTTGGATATTCCATTCATAGTGATTCCATTCATTACTACTAAATGAGATGATAAAATGGTATGTGGCGTTCATCCAAAAAGTGGTGACATGACACAGCTCTTTCAAAGACCCCTTTGCTTGTTGCAGGGCTAACAGTCAATTTGGTAAATGGGATGGATACCATCCACTGATTTTTCTCATCCTATTCTCTTTAAAAGAAATCTACTTGAGTACAGAGCAAGGTATATTCTATTAAATCAGGAATAGGCAAATTAGAAAGAGCATACCTGAGGAGAATGGATAATTGTTTTTAGAATTTCTCTGTTAAGGTCCCCCATTCGCACTCCTTAAAATAATGAACATGTTATGTCTAAAATGAGCTAAAATCATGTGGCTGAAGCTAATTGCTGGTAAACTGCTTGAACAAAGATCAGAAGTGAACGGTTATTATTTATCATTTAGATTTAGCTGAAAAAGAGACCCAAATTACTGATAAATAAAGAAGCCACACAATGTGGTGGAGACAATGCTTTTAACAAATCATTATACGTAACTTATGGAAAAACAGAGAAATTATGTGCTTCCTACAGTTGAATCTAGGCAGAGCTATAGGACAAATTCTAATTTATGGAATATGGGCAGAAGCGATCTTCATTTCATCTTTCATCACTCTTCAGATGTCTGAAGGCAAGGAATCTAGTGAAGGACTCTGAGGTCCTTGGATGGTGAACCCTTTGGAGCTTGAGCCCTGAATCATTTTATGACTACCCACATAGTTTAGTGTATGGTTCTTCATGACAATTACCAGAATTATAGATGTGCTCCTTCCAATATGTCTTTCCTTATAAGTAATCTGTAGTTAAGAGGTTTAATAAAACAAACAAACAAACAAAAACAAAGACAAACCTGTAGTGCTTACATAAAACAGAGAACTAATAGCATATGCTTATGTAGACTTTGGAAATTCTTGAGCAACTGCAATCTTAGCTATCCAGTTATACAATCATGGATGAAGAGAGACGTAATATTATTCTTGTTATTTACATATGACAATGTTAGAAGTTGTGTCAGTGGTAGAACATTCAGAACTCATAACCTCTCACTTTACCAACTTGCTTAATGCTCTATTAGATGCCTGGTTTTCATTTTTTTTTTTTTAGTTTCACACCCAGGCCACAGAACTATAATTAAGGATGGACAACTGGTACTCTGCCCCTGTTCACCCAAATTTAGACAGTGCAAACATGAAAATAATAATTTTAAAGAATGAGAACCTACTTAGCAAGAATGATTAACTAAAATAGAATTTACCAGATGGCACACATGGTTAATAACATCCATCTGTGAGGCACATCATGAGTAACAGTGTTGATTTGCAGGCACATTTAGTGCTGCTTATGCCAAATATTAAAATAGATTTTTACACCTCTGGTGGGACATACTCTCCTTTGGGTATATTGTACACTTGTTCCTTAAAACCTAACCCTAGCAGAATACATGTTTATGTTCTTGGAGGAGGGGAGAACAAAATATTCAAAGACTGGTGGGAGGAGAGAAACTTTCACAACCCTTGTTGGCATTTTCTTGTCCCCTTTATTATGACACTCGTAAATAATGACAACTGTTTTGCAATAAACTCTTTTACCAAGAAGAGGTACAACTAGACAAATAGAAAGATGAAAGATAGGCATAGAGATACAGGCATACCTTAGAGATATTGCGGGTTCGATTCCATAATATGACACTATAGTGAGTATCACAATAAAGTGAGTCATAATGTTTTTGCTGGTGGAGGGTCTTGCTTTCAGTTTGTAAAAAAAGCAACATCTAGACAATCTGGTCAATATGGTGGAGGAGGTAAATACTGTGTTTGCCTACTCTCAAATACCACATCAAAATAACTACTAAATTATAGAACAACCATCATTGAGAATTACCTGAAGACTAGCTGAACAGATGTCTTATAACTAAGCATACACAGAAGAAACTACATTGAGACAGGCAGGAGGGGCAGGGACACAAAATGTGCTGGCCCCATACCCATGTGTGGCAGTTAAAATCAGGAGGGATATTGTTGTTGAGGAGATTCTCCCTGAGGAGTGAGGGATCCCAGCCCCACACCAGTCTCCCCAGCCCAGGGTTCCAGTGCTGGGAAGAGAAGTCCCAAAAACTTCTGGCAGAGAAAACCAGAGATGATTGTGGCTGAGTGAGACGGAGGGCAACAGGAGTCCCAGGTGTCCCTCTTAAAGGGCCCACATGTGAACTTAATCACTGACAGACTCACTTAATCTGAGCTCCAGCTCTGGGGAAGCAGCACAAAAGGTGCCAGGGACATAGAGAAAGGAACTGGATTGTCTGGCCTCAGGGTAAGGGCTGGAATGGCAGCATTCTCTCACACAGAAGTGCTGGCAGAGGCCATTGTTCCTTTCTTGAGTCCTCCTCTGAACTAGTCTGCAAACACAGGCAGCTGCCATAGCTGATTCTCCATCAACCTGGCTAACACTATTCACCCCATCCTGGTGATACCCCAGGACCCTGGCCCAGCCAACTTGTGGGCCCACCCAAGATGCTACTAGTGGCTTCTCCATAAAAACAGCCTGCCTGGGCCCATGCTGCAGACTTTTCTAAAATCTCTCAGGTTCACAAACCCCAAATAAACCTCATCTGGCTCTGGCATATTCCATACCTCTTGCTAAGCAGCACCGAGCCTGGCACTAGTGGCAGCCAGCCTTGGTTCACAGCTTAGCCTCTGCTAGGCACCTCCAGGCCCAGAACAAGTGGCAATTACCTGCAGGTCACTTTGTAGCTCATATCAAGTGTCCCTGGGCAGGGAACAGGCAGTGGCTGATCTTGGCCTGCAATAGAGACTTTCCCAAGAGTCCCCAGAAACAACACACCTGGTGACCAGCTTCAGACCACACCAGAGCACAACCCAACCAATGCCACAAAAGACACAGCCAAATGACAGACTAGGTAGGCAGCAGAGCCCTGCTAACGTGAATCCTGCCCCATAGGGTCAGCCTCTGAACAACAACTCCACAACTGTAGTCACAGTTAGTCCTCATAGCCTGAGGATCAATCCCTCTGACTGACATGCAAAAAGCAACCAAGGCTCAACTATAATAGGAGGGCACACAACCCACACAATGGCCACTTGTGAGGCAGGTGGATCAGGTGACCAAAGAGACTGTGCCATGGGGCCTCTAGCACACCTACTACATAAGGTCACTCTACTATGACTGGAAAACACAGAACCTCTACCTAGTACATAAAAACTAACACAGGAAGGCCGTAAATATGAGCAGATAAAGAAACATGTCCCAAATGAAAGAACAGAACAAAGCTCCAGAAAAATAAGCAAAATGGAGGCAAGCGATCTACCACATGCAAAGTTCAAAACACTGATTATAAGAATGCTCAGTGATCTCAGTGAGAACTTCAACAAAGAGATAGGAAACATAAAAAGAGATAGAAAACATAAACATGAACCAATCAGAAATGAATTGAAAACTTATTTGAAGAACTAATGACAGAAAACGTCACTAACCTGGAGAAGAAAATAGAAAAACAAGCCCAGGAAACTCAGAGAGTCCCAAACAAGATGAGCCCAAATAAGGCCACACCAAGTCACATCATAATTAAAATGAAAAAAGGTTAAAGACAAAGAGAAAATCTTAAAAGCAGCAAGAGAAAAACAGTTATCTATAAGGGAGCTGTCGTAAGATTGTCAGCTGATTTTCAACAGAAACTTTACAGGATACAGGGATTGGCACAAAATATTCAAAGTGATGAAAAGCAAGGACCTACAACCAAGATTACTCTGCCCAGCAAAGCTATCATTTAAAGCTGAAAGACAGATAAAGGATTTCCCAGACAAGAAAAAGCTAAATGAGTTCATCACCCCCAAACCAGTATTATAAGAAATGTTAAAGAAAAGAAGAAAAATAAAAAATATGAATAATAAGATGACAGTAGCTACCTATCTATTAACAATTAATTTAAATGTGTATTACTTTAAATGTGAATTAAATGCTCCAATCAAAAGACATATATGGCTGAAAAGATAAGAAAACAAAACCCTTACATGTGTTGGCTACAAGAGTCCATTGTCAGATTGAAAGACACACACAGACTGAAAGTAAAGGGATGGGAAAAAAAAAAATTTTCACAAAAGTGGAGACAAACAAACACACATAAAACTGGGATGACAATATTTATACCAGACAAAATAGACTTTAAGAAAAAAAAAGGACCCAGCAATCCCACTTTTGGGTATTTATCCAAAGAAACCCAAAACACTATTTTGAAGGGACATGTGTATCCATGTGTTTATTGCGGCATTATTTACAATAGCCAACATATGGAGGCAACTTTAATGTCCATCAATGGATGAATGGATAAAGAAGAGGTGGTACACACAAGTATGTATAATAGAATATTACGAGTCATAAAAAAACATTGAAATATTGGCATCTGCAACAACTTTGATGAACCCAGAGGGTATTGTGCTGATTGGAGTAAGTCAGACAGAGAAAGACAACTGTCACGTGATTTCACTTATATGTGGAATCCAGAGAATACGATAAACAAATAAACAAAACAGAAACAAGCTCACAGATAAAGAGAGCATTTTGAAAGTCACCTGATTGGGAGGGGGTTTAGAGATGGGTAAAGGGATTAAGAGGTACAAATTGGTAGTTAGAAAATAGTCATGGAGATGTAGAGTATAGCATGGAGATACAGTCAGTAGTATTATAATACGTGTGGTGTCAGCTGGGTAGTGGACTTATCAGGGTGATTGCTTAAGTTATATAAATGTCTAAGCACATGTTGTACACCAGAAACTAATGTATTATTGAATGTCAACTGTAATTGAAAAAAAATCTGTCTTATATTCTGCCAAATAAATTAAAAATTAAAAAAAAAGCCTGCAACATCTGTGAAGTGCAATAAAGCAAAGCACAATAAAACGAGGTATGCTTGTATAGATAAATGATCCGGCACATAATATGATCTGGCACCTAGAAAGTGGGGATGATGATAATTACATTTTTTTTACCTGTGAGGGCAGTTGGTAAATACAAATATGCTATTTTTGAGGCATTTAGAATATATTTTTGAACCTAATAAGTATTATGTATATTTGACTAATTTAATATCTGTGATTTTTTTTCTACTTCTATTTAAAAAGAATAGTTGGCTTGTGTGAATTTATAATATTTTCTCACACAGTGTGATAAGAGTTAATGCTAACTTTTAAATGCATTTTATAATATAATGTGTTAGGACATAACTAACTAGTGCAAATTAGCAGAAAAATATACTTTGAACCATTATCCAAGAGAAACAAGCTTGGAGACTATGAAATCTATAAGCACATCCATAATAGAGATACTTACTCGTGTCTATTTTTATTCTGCTGATGATCTAAGCTGTATCTCCTGTCACTAGAGTCCATTTGATATTTTCCTGCCATGAAATCCAGTATAAGTAATGAAAGGTGAAGGGTACCTAGGTGAATTGCCAGAGGCCTCCTTCAGGTTTCCAGAACATCTTGAACTTGTGATAAATCCAGAAATATCAACATTGCCTGTTTCAACTAGAGAGTATCACCAGTACCATAACAAACCCTGAAATTGAATGTGCATGAAGTGTGTAACATTTTAAAAGTTCAGGAGGCTTGGACATATGCCCTCAATCAAATCCAAAAAAATTATAAAAATAGCAATTAAAACAAGCATTAAAGTACTTATCAGATTTAAGGAAAATTAAGAATATTTACTAAAGCATATATATTAGAATAGGATAATTATTTTTTAGTTGAAAATTATATTTTGGAATCCTTTCTAATAACCTGTTGCAATTTGCCTATAAATACATTAAAGTCGTTACTTTGATTTTACATGAACTTTGAAATTTTTGCTTTCATTGAAGACCCCATTCTATAGTACAAGGAGAAAAAAACAGTCTCTATCCATTTTAAACAAATATGGATCAGTGTTTATTTTGTGATCCCAGTAGTGATTTCTATGTTCTTCCTGTAAACATGAGATTTACATTTGAACAACAGCATAAAAGAATGTCCTGGGTTAATTTAAGCTACTTATTACATAGAAAGAAAATATTGGATCTTAGGTATAATAAATATAAACATAACTGTGAGAGTGTGTGTGTGTGTGTATGTGTGTGTGTGTTTAAATCCATATACTTCTAGTTTGGTCAAAATTATTTCCATAGCTTCTTCCACTTTTTTTACCTAATTTAGCCCTTTGTCGTTCCACCATAAAAGATATATAACTTGAACATATTCAGTACAAATATTTGGTGGCATATGTGCTGTTGTGACTTCAGCATAGGTGGATGGAAATGCACCAAAATATCTTTCTCATATGTTTGCAAGAGATGTTTGTAATTGCACCATTAAGGAAGACTAGAAAATGATAAAACAACATGTATACAGGAAAGGGATTAGATCTAACCAGCTTTCATATCAACAAATAAGGGTGCTTTATTTCCTAGAATATTGAGAGAGGGGTAAAAGGAGAAATAAGAAAACAAGCCAAAGTATCCATTTAATCTAAAAGAAGCTTTCAATATAGGATAGTCATTATTATAGAGTCAAAGTTAAGGTAGGATAAAGTGTGTCTTTATTTTGTTCAGTCACCTTGTATAAATCAGGGTAGTAGAGGTTATAAACGACCCCAACACCTTAGTCACTTAGTAAAACAAAAAATTCTCTCTCACTTCTATATGGCCTTCTATATGGCCTGTATTGGTCTCCATGACTGTTTGGGGCATGGATTTCAAAACATGCTTTTCTGATGACTAAGAAAGAAGAAAACGGGTGAGGGGGTGATGGAAGAGGAAAAAGGGGATTAAATAGATGGTGATGGAAGGAGAACTGACTCTGGGTGGTGAGCACACAATGTGATATACAGATGATGTATAATGACATGCACCCTTGAAACCTATATAATTTTGCTAACCATTGTTACTCCAATAAAGTTAATAAATAAATTTTAGGAAAGATAAAAAGCAGAAAAGCAATCTGTGTAGTTAAGTGCCAGTTTTGAAACTTCCACTTCAATGTAATACATTTCACTTCTTTCCTTATACAAGTTACACCAAAAGATATTCTTTTTAAATCAACAGTTTAAAAAATATTCCTTTGTATTTATTTAGTACCTAGAGGATTTGTATCTCTGAACTGGGGTAAAAATGTATTCTGTTTCTGAGCTGACAGAAGCCAGTTTGATAGACGCAACATTTCAGTATTATAGACACGTAATCTACAGTTTTTTCATCACCTTTTTCCAAGTATTAACCTATAATAATCTTGCTCCTGCCTCCTAATGACATAACACCTAACCCTATACTGCTTATTCCCTATCTGATTAGACTTCTCTGACCCGATACATTTGATCACTCCTTCTTTCCAAGTATTTCTCTTCACTTGACTTCTTTGACCATGACATTGTTTCTTGTTGCTTCTCCTCAATTTCCTTCTCTGACTACTCTACTGTTTAGGATTTGATCTATCCCAGAATTACTCTAAGTGACATTCTCTTCTCATTCATCATACTTTCTTTCAATATTATTTCCCCAGTACTCTCTGAGTTGTGGCAAACTACGGCTACAATGGTGACTTCAGATCCAAAAGGAGTTGGAATGACACTTATTCACCGAAAAGGGAAAGGAGAATATCAATCCTGGAGGACATAAGAAACCAAAGTCTGAAAACTAAGGCCAACTGGTCATCACACAATTATTAATGGATCATAAGCATGTGCGGGAGTAGATAACACTGAGTGGTGATGTAAACAGAGGGTTTCTAGAGTCAAATAATAATTATGCTAGAGGCTAATATTTATTAAGAGCTCATTCTCTGTCCGACACTGTAAAAGCAATTTATATATTCAGATTCATAGTCACCTTTCTGAAACTCTTTGGGTCACTTCTGTTTTACATTTCAGAATATTTCAAATGTTAGGAAAGTAGTACATTTGATACAGTATATAACTGGCAGTGCCATGAAATAAAAAATGAATGTCCATGCTACGTGTGATAAGTATTACAAATAGTCTCTCTACAGGTCAGGTCAAATCATGCCGTCAGATAATTTTGCCACAAGCTTACAAAACAAACAAACAAACAAAAAGGCTTTCAATTTTCAGAACTTTGTGGATTTCAGAATTGTAGAAAATACATTCTGTGCCTAAAGAATTTCATTCAGTTGTAGTAAAAATATTAAATTACTATTATTCACATTTACAAAGTATAAAACTGGGATGTAAAGAAAATAATCCAATGATACACAAATGATATATGACAAAGGTAACCTTTGAACCTAAGCCTCTTTGATAGTCCATTTGTTCCATTATCCCTGGACTGTAGTGCCTCAGTGAGGACATTCCGAGAAACAGTGAGTGCTCTTCAAGCAAATCTCACTAAACTATATTGGGGGAAAAAAATCACTAATTGTATACATTCCAAAATATTTATATACCTAAGACTTTCAAATCCATCTCAATAGCTTGTGTCTCTCTGCATGACTCCAGACCCATATTGCTAAACTACTTATGTAGGTATGTATCAATCTTCATGACCCTCAGGCTCCTCCAAACCCATGTGTTCAAAACTCTACCAAGAATTTGCTGCCAATAGAGAACCTCCTTTTTTAGCCTGTATCTTGATGAATACGTTTTCTTTTTTCAAATCTCAGAGTTCCTTTTGATTGCTCATCCTAATAATGATCTCTATGTTTTCTTGCCTGGTTTATTTCAGTTAAGGGTATACCTGCGTCAAACGTTCCCTCTTTATTTATTATGAAGATTATGTGAAAGCCCTTTTATTCAATAATACCATTTCTCTGCAATCATGATATATCAACAGTTCCCAATATCTACAGGATCATTTTCAAATTCCTTAACATGCAATGAAAAGGCTTCCTATATCTGACCCATTTTATCATTCTAATTATACCTCCTACCATTCCCACAGTCTCTTTTACAATCCAGTCAGATTGTGCTGCCAATTAGGTTTTTTTTTTTCTTTTCTTTTCTTTTTTTTTTTGTCTGTGCTCTTTTATGCCCAGATATGCTACCATACATAGTCCTTGCTGCCTGGATTTTCTCTCTCCCTCTTTTCTTTCTGATAGACCCATTTTTCAAAACCCAGGTCAAACATTATCTTCCGTGTAGCCTCATAAATTACTGAGGCAGAGGTAATTGTTCTCACTTTTAGTCTCAGAAGGTACTTTATTCAACGTTTGAGACAACAATGATCACACTGCATTTTATTTATTCAGGTATCTTTGTCACTCACTAATTTGAGCTTCTAGAGATCAGTAAAAAAATAGCCTTTCATAACCTTTACTTGCAGTGTTAAACATACAGTGCATTTTTGCTGAACGGATGAATTAAAATTTTAATTTAATTTAGGATGTTGTGAATTATACCAGTAATAAGCCATAGTCTATTCTTAATTATATCTGATTAAAAAATAAAAATAAAAAAGCAGGAGTGAATCCCAGTAGGTTTTGGACTACTGTGACCTAGACAAATCTTAGAAATTCACAGGGAAAATGATTTTTTTATGCCTGCCTGCTTCTATTCTACTCTCTACTTTTTTTTTTTCAACATGAAAGCTACCCAGATATGAGGGTAATGGATAGTTCTACACCGAATCATCTAAAGTTATGAAGTGTTACATAAAATAAAATATTTTCAATTAGATTTGCAAAACTGAAAGTGGTGGATTTGTTATTAGTAATCCAAAGCAAGTCACTGAAATGCTTTTTGGGTATAAAAGAGTGACAATACTTTAAAGTTATGTTAACTAGCTTCATAAGAATTTAAGATGCACTATACGAGATGCATCTCCTTTTGCTTATCACACCATGAAGAAAACGATAAGTAAGAATTACTTATCACTTATTTCAGGTTCATTTTCATCTTCGTTCTATTAGTAAATCTATCATTACATTAAAGTGAAAGCCATCAGTATAGAGCATAACTACTAAAATGAAGAAGGAAATAAAAGAAAATGAAGTAGAGTAGCATTAACTGTTTAATTTTGTTGATTAAAATCTCAATTGGGGAGAATTACTACAATTAAAAATTATTCAAAACTTTAAGTTTTATCTTAGAAAGTGGTTATTTTGTTACATAAAAGGATGGAATTAATTTTTAAGGAGATTAATGTATTAGTGTATGTGACAAAAATCTGTTATTACATAATAACTTTTAATTAAACATAATTATTTCAAAAGTAAACAATACAGCATATAAATCCATATTTTGCTATATGTCCTGGAAGATAAAACATATATGTGCGTGAGTCCAGATGGGATGAAATGTGTAATCAATGTGTTAGGGCAGACCCCTCTGTGAGAAAAAATGAGGAGGAAGCCTGAAAAGGATCAGGTCATGCTGCAAGTCTAACCCCAAGTAAAGGACAGGGGGAGAGAAAGTTGAGTAGAAGCATTCTAGATTGTTACACAATTTGAGGAAACTTCAGTGGGGACGTCTGGAGTCCAAAGCCAGCCATCAAAAATCAGGTCTCCCAGAAATGGGCATGCCTTACTCTCCCCACGGCACTGAGTCATTGGGCCAGAGCAGTTTGTGCCCCCATATCTGGAGTGCTGTGTGGTGCATTCTTATGACCACTTCAGTATCTTTCTCACTTTAGTTTCTTTGAGATACAATACCATGTGTTGGAACAACATGAAAACTGGTAATTAGGTGTGCTGAATTCTATATTCCTAAGATTTTCACCTCGGGGAGATCTGTTTCTTTCTAAAAGGTTAAGACTAGACATTTTTTAATGCGTCCACAGATTATAAAGTATGTAACTTCTCTGCTCAGTTGACAGGACAATGACTGGCCAAGAGAAACTTAAACATTGAATGTTTTCACTTAGAATCATTCTTATATGTTTGCATTTTCTAGGAGATGCTCTTGGATAGCAGTACATCATCACTCTTTCTTGATCCCCTTCCTTCCCCTCTCTTCTTCTATCATAGAGAATATAGATATTAATACTCTGATCTCAGGTCGCTTGCAAGTAGGGGAGATATGCCATGCAATTCTGGAAAAGAAATGTAGAGGGATATCTTTTGGGAAGGAGAGTTATGACTGTTTTTTTTCCCCCCAATTAAAAAACAAAAACAAAAACAAAAAAACCCGAAAAAAAACCAGATGTGCCTGAGCCCTGCCCATCTCTCGTTCTTTCTGCCTTGAATATGGAAGGTATATCTCAAATTGCAATTGCTAACTTGCAACCATAGTGACAAGTATATTAACAAAAGTCACCACACAAAGGATAGTATGATGAAAGATAAATCACTGAGCAGCCTGATACGCATCCAAATATTTAGCATCACAGTATCAAATATTTCCACTTAACTGCAAGAGTTTCATCCCTTAGTGATTTGACCTGTTTGCTCTCACCATAAGCACTTGATATTTTGTAATGTTTCTTCATTGTTATACGACACATCCCAAAGTACCTTTATGGTGTCTCATTCCTTTGATAAACAAATGTATGTATTTTGAGTACATAGCTAGCTAGTGTGATACATAAACATATGCTAGGATATTAAAGGATGATAAAGAGTTAATGTAATAATATTTGTAATTTCAAGAGCATTGTCTTACCTCTCAAACAATTTTGTTTTTCAAAATAAGGAGGCATCATTTAAAAGATCCTTCACTTCCCAGCAGGATAGCAGTTATATTCTCTGCATTTACTAAGGGCTGATCCTAGAACCAATAAATATCAGATTTCTGAGACTTCTGTATTTAAAATAGTTTAGTTACATGAGTTTTGTTTGTGTTGAGTATGTTGAGTCAGAAATATGTTTTTGAGGAGATTGGAAATGGAAGCAAAAAAATTCCAGAAGTTGTAGGTGTTATGTTACAAGCGTTTTATTTATCATAAAAAATATTTTATTTTTAAGTCCAATTTAGGATATTTTTGTTTAAAAAATTTAAGACTAACAAAGGACCAATTTATACCATCTGCTTCAGTTTTACTCTGATGCAGATTTTCTCTACATTTTTTTTTTTTTTCTCTATGAATAGACATTCTGTTTGGCACCTTGTACTTAAATACATGTCTTTGAGTAAAAAATGTAGTTTGTCTGACTTCCTGTCAAACCAATATTTATTCACAAATATCTGTTTTGTTGCTTTCTCACATAAAATCATATAGCACTTTTCCCATGTGAAGAGTTGGCTAGTTGGTAGTAGTGTGAGGTGCCAGCTGGAGCTCTTACAGTTTTTAGTATGCCAACTGCTTTCATGATGGACAAATTGTTCCCTGCTTTTAGTTTTAGTCTTCTGTTTTTTTTTGTTTCTGTTTTTGTTGTTTTTAATGGAAGAGCATTCCTTTTGCTCTAATTATGAGAGGAGAGGGTACTGCCTCCTATATTCTACATGTACACATTTTGATTGCTCATTTAACAATAACAATAGCTTAAACTATTATCCTGATGAACTGTTCTTGAGAGAAAAGCCAGCCAGACATTACCATGTGTCTCTTTGCAAGATAGCTTTCCAATTTCTTAGACGAGTTCATTGGAAGTTCCTGTTGAGATGGTGCATATGAAGAAGACAAATGTGGAATAGTTGCTGGAAGGGTAGACCAGGATATTTTACTCATAAAGGTATATTTTGTGTGGCGTTATTGCTGCGTGACTCAACATTTTTGGCTTGCTGCTTTAGGAAAGTGAGGCTCAGACCTGCTTATCCTGACTCAGTTTGGGGAATATTTTACATGAATGAGAATATCATAAAATGATTTTCTCTAAGTTATTTGACTACGTTTCTGAAATAAAACTTGAAATGGGAATGGTGAGCTAGAAAAATCCCAGTATACCAGAAATGTACGAATTTTTCTTGGCTATTTATAAGACTCTTTGGTTTAGAGGAGAAGAATGCTTCTGTTTATGTCATTCTCCTTGTAGATCATTTTTCAGACTATGTGACATTTGAGACACAAAGTAATTTCAGCACTGATTAAATGGAAAGTCTTAGTCTTGAAACTCACCATATAAATACCCATTACCTTAAAATTATATCTATTAACAATAAAATTTCTATTCACTTGCAAGTTAAACTAGGAAAAAAAAAGTCAGATTATATACATAGCCTAAGAGTCTGGAAGTAAAGGTATTGCTGAGTAGCAAATGAATGTTTCTAAGATCTTGTATGATAGAAATAAGAAGGACAAACAAAAAAGAAAAGAATGTCCACTTTTGGTAAAATGTGATTATAAAATAACCCTCTCCCTAATACAATTATACCTAAGTGAACTTTAAAAAAGTTGAAGAACACTTCCCCCCAAGAATATTTTTCAGCTAAATAATTTTCCAAAGGAAAGAGTATTCACGTAATATTTCATTAATTAAAAAAAAAACACAAATAAAAAATACTGCTATATAATATACTGTGCAGATCAGCTATGTACATAACATCACATCAGTTATAGTCTAAGGTTTTAAGTGTTTTTTAATTTTGTTAAGCTGATGCTTGCATACTAGTTGGCGTGGTATCATAAGGGGTGATATTGTAGATAGCAGTTTATCTTAGCTATTCTTCAGATAATGAAGTTATTTGCTTTATATGTTGTTTTTTAGAGAATGGTATAAACATGATGCTATCTTGAGAGTTTCTAAAGATTGTGAGAATTGAGTTAAATGGAAATAAAAAGGAAAGTTATACATAGTGATAGTTTATTCTCTCTTCAGAAATATTAAACTGTGGGGCAATGTTTTATGTTTGAAGTTATACTGGATCTAGATGTGTGACAAAAAGATTTAGATTTATTGTGCTATAAAGGAAAATATGTTCTGTGAGAGATTCAGAGGTGCAATGCAAAGTTTTCATGTCAACTATTATAAGTTTAATTATAATTCTGGATGTGAACACTTGTAGTAATAAGTCATAGAATAGATATTTATTTCTAAGACAAAAATTATATTTGCTACTGATTTATCAATGAAAAAAGCAAACACAGAGCTATAACAAATAAATGGATATATGTCTTGATTGTTGCTGACTCAACATTTGTTATAGTTATTTTACACAAATTCTGTTCTTACAGAAAAGAAAGCATAAATAAGCAAAACAGAAACACAACCTTTGTATGGTTTAAAATTTACATATGTTTGTTTTAAATATGTATTCAAATTTGGGACTGCTATTGGAGAAAAAAGCAGAACGCACACCAGGCTAGGAGGACTCTTTCTTTTAGTTCATCATTTTGAAATTGATTGTATCTTGATCAATTGGTCTAGTTAAATAAGCTGTTCTGATATATAGCAGTTTTTGAGAGACATAAAAATTAATTTCAAAGAAGTGTTACCCATATAATTTATATATATATATATATATATATGTATAAATGAATTTTCTCCAAAGTAACATATGTACATAGTGAAAAATAAAACTGCACAGAGAATCTTATGAAACAGACAAACGAACAAAGCTGTGTTCTCACCACCTTACCTTTCCTTCCTCTGTCCCACACCTCTGAGGCAAATTATTTGGTATGTTTTTATTTTAGCTCTTCTGGTGATTGCTTGCATAATTCTTTTTGATGTTTTTTTTTTTTTTTCCAGCTTTGTTAACATATGACATAAAACATTATATAAGTTTAAAGTCTACGTGTGATGATTTAATATGTACATATTGTGAAATAATTACTCCAAAAAGCATAGTTAACACCTCCATCACCTCACATAATTACCATTTTGTGTAACTGTGGTGAGATCTTTAGGATTTACTCTCTTAACAGCTTTGAGAATGTGGAGAAGAGGGAACCCTCATGGGCTGTTGGTGTAATGTAAATTGGTGCAACAAATATGGAAAACAGTATGGAGATACCTCAAAAAATTTAAAGTAGAACTACCATGTGATTGATCCAGCCTAATTCTTGAAAGTATGTCTAGTCTTTCTTGTTTGATTTATTAACTTTGGACAGTACATGTTTATGTACTGATTTATTAACTTTTATCACCACTTTTCTTCTCAGCTTTCATACTTATATTTTGAGTTTTCCATTTGCAGAGATAGTATCTTTAATTAATGTAATGAAACATCATTGACTTGTTTCGTATATTTTGACAAAATGTCTGAGTTCTGATTTTGTAAGAAAGTATATTAGAAACTCTGTCCTTTTCTCTACCATTCCTGACAATTTCAAGTCCCACCTCCAGTTGATAATTGTCTTGTAGCTACAATCAAGACTTTCTGGCTTTGTCCTTAGGTTGGTTGTTATATTTGAAATCAAACATATTATAACACACTAATATTGTTCAAATTGAGGCCAAGTGTGTCACTAAGATGACATTTCCTTCTAACCTATGTATTGTTTTAATCCTGCGTCACTCTAAGTGAATATTCCCAGTATTTAATACTGAATGTATTCTATTTTTCGAAAAAGCTCACTATTTGCCAAAAAACACATTTATTATCGTTTCATTTTTTAAAAATATTGAGTTAGAGTTTTTTGAATTGTTTGTTTTGATTTGGTTTGAGTTTTTAGTTTAATTTTGTATGTATACATGTGTATGTGTGTGCTGGTAGGTGTTTTTGTATTAATTATTACACCCTCAAATCAGTCAAACTTTTTGTACTACTAAGCCTCCTTTATGTCCAGATTCTGTCTCAAGGAACCCTCCTTTCTTCTGGTAAATTATTCTTTATTCATTCCTTCATCTAATGTTTTTCAATAATACATATTAGATATTTTTCTAGGCACTTGGTTTCTATCGGTAGCTGAATGTTCCCTAGGCCTTTATTTTGGAAACTTTCACTGTTGTTATATGTTAGAGTAGATTGTTTTTCAAAAGTTTGTGCCTTTCTAATTCTGGATGTTTGTTTTATTTTGTCGGAGAATATCCTGAAGTAAGGATGGGTGTACCAGAGACAAATTTTTTTAGTCCATCAATATTTGAATGTGGCTTTATTCAGTCCTCACAAACTGATTTGTATCCATGTCTTTCCAGACTTCAAATTTTCCTTCAGAAGTACCATGCCATTTCTCCATTGTCTCATATAAGTGTTTCTGAAGGTCAATCTGATAGTATTTTGTAGTGGGCTTGTTTTCTTCCACTTAGAAAGATTTAAGATCTTTTATTTAGCCAAAGATGTCAGGATTGTATGAGACTAAAGCCTTTATCCCTTCTCCGCTTCTAAAACTCTTGTCTAGTATTTTATTTATAATTACTTCCCTTCCATCATTTTTCTGCTTTCTTTCTGATAATGAGAATAATGAGAATAAAATAAATATAAAATATTATCTTATCATATTTTTAATCCCACATTTATTTTTATTATCTAATATTTATTCTTTTTCAAGATAATATTTTCAGTATACTTTTATACTCTCAAATAATCCTGCAAATAATATGCAAATATGAAAATATATTTTCTCTAGTCTTCTTAATTATCTGTTTCCCCAGAGGTCAGTAATTTTATTTGATTTTGATCTTTCTATTTTATGCTACTGATTGTATAAATAGACTAGCTTAGTGACTCTTTGTTTATACTGAGACACTGCTTGAATTGCTGCTATGTGCTTCCTTTATTGTCATAAAAGTATATCTTTTTCTGCTTTCCAGGCAATCCTAGAAAGAATTAGTGAAATTGACCTATAGGAATGATTGATGAAACTTCTCGGCATGTGATGAAGCTTTCATCTTGAAAAGAGAGGTTAAAAGACTAACAGCTAGAATATGCATACAAGCAAGAAACAAAATGATGCTGTGTACGGAACAACAGTACATTCATATATACTGAATGGGGACAGAGGTGACATAGGGTTCAGATTGGCAGTATGGGCAAGGACAGGGTAAGGGGGCCTTGCTTTGTTTCAGTACAAATTGGAAAGAGAGAGAGAGAGAGAGACTGTCCAGTTAGAAATTCCTATAGTCCTCCAGATGAGAATGAAGATAGATCTGAACTACAGAAGAATTAGTATATATATATATATATATATATATATATATATATATATATATATATGAAAAATCGCAGAACTAGGTAATTGGTAGTATGTGATAGAAACTAAAAAGGAAAAGGTATGCAAAACATGGAGGAAAGACAGTAAATTGACTAACAAAGAGAAGAGGAAAATGGGTCAGGAATGACTCTCAAGTGTGTAGATTGGCTGGCTGAGTAGACGGTTTTGTTATTGATGACTGTAGACCGTTCACAAAAATAATTCAGGATAAAAGATCACTGATTCAGATTTAAACATGTTGTAAATGGGACACTGTGGCCTCCAGGTGGGATGTACAACAGATAGTTGGTTTTAGAATTCTGAAGTTTAATAAAATAACTAAGGTTTAAATTCCACAGAGATGGCAATCAAAAGCATGATAATATCTCAGAAAATATAGTAGGAAATACAAAATAGTAAAATAATATAAAGGAGAAATCTTAAAGGGAACCCGTATACCCTGCTCCCCCCAAAAAAAAAAGATAATAAAAGAAAGGCATCAGAAAATTGAAACGTGATTGACAGAAAGTTAGGAGTTATAAAAGAGAAGCATGAGCAATGGCAACTGAAGTGGCAAATAGTTTGAGATGGAGGGAGTGGCAAACATTTTCTGACAGCAGGGCTTTGTACCAGTGTTCTCCGCTATTTGAGATGTTTGTTTACTTACTTCTGATTATCCTTAAGTACCATCTTCTTAGAAAGAGCTTCCCATACTACTCAGTCTTTTAAGTCCCCACTATTATCCTTTTTATAACGACTGGTTCTTTTAAGTAAATTTCCCTATCATAATAATCCTCATACACATATATTTATTTATTTGTTTGTTCATCCTTTTGTATTTGTTCGTTATTTTTTCCCTCTAGACTGAAGAGCCATGGGAAAAAGGAGAGTTCTTCATTTTATTCATCACTACATATCACAAATTTAGCTCTATTGCTAACACATAGTAGTTACTCAGTAAATCCTTTATGAATGAATGAATGAATGAATGAATGAATGAATGGAATTATAGTAGAGAGGGAGAGGAAGATAGGTAAGAGCAATTTTCCATTGGATTTGAAAAATGGATTTTTATTCGTTACTTTATAAAGAGAAATGGAAGTGGAATAATAATAATAATAATAATAATAACAACAACAACAGGAAGAAATAAAGAATTTACTATGTTTCAGGTTCTGTGTTTATTGCTTTTCATGTGTTCCCTTATTTAATCCTCAAGACAACTATGTGAAGTGTTTATTATTTTCATCTCAAATCTAAACATTAGACAATGGAGGGCATGTGAGTTTAAGTTTCCTTAGTTAGGAAGTGTTGAAACTAGGGTTCAAATCCACGTACATTTCATGCTTTTAATATGCTCTGATTTTAGCATGTTGAGGAGCAAATGGGAAGTATTAGAGAGAGAATATTCTCTACTTTTGAGAGTTTAAAAAAAGAATGAAGAGTATTGTGTTGAGGATATTTGGGATGAGTATATTACATACATACCTAACCCGAACGTATTTGTATACTGAAAGGTATTTAATTAAGTTCTTGTTGATTTTGAAGCAAGGGTCAACTGGTTGTGTAAAATGTTGGAGGGTTTAGTTGGCCATGTAAAGATAAGTAAAGACAGCATTAAAATACTCTTAGATTGACAGAAAAATGAGCATATTTGGGGTGGACATAATAAATTTGTAGTTAGAAAGGGTCATAAAGGTAAAACACTTCACATATAAAGACTTCTGGGTTATTTTTTTGGAGGGGAGTATGTAGGAGAAAAGGCCATATCAGGGGACCATGAAGGAAACAAAAAACCTGATCTTCATTGTAATGTTGGTCAAACATAATATTGGTATTGAGAGTGAAAAAGTGAGAGAGCAGTTGGTAGACTATCTCCCAAATTTCATAGCGTTGGATGTGAAGCTCATTCTGACCAACCAAATTGCACCTATGATAAACAGAATTACCACCAGAAAAGTTAGTAATTGTTTTTATAAGCTGTCAATTACATATTTTTTAGATATCACGTTGCATAGTAGGGGATCTTGAGAATGATAAGCACTAAGATATTAGAACTGTGTGAGATTTGGACTGGCCTGAAGTGTGAAGTTACCATTTCTAGTCTGTGGACTATATAAAAGCAAAAACATATGTCCAGGTCACTAATATAAAAATCTTAATATGGCATTGACACATTGACACAGCAATTTATATTCATAATTGCTGCAAAACTGGGTTTGAACAGTTTTAGTGGTTGATATGTAAGCAAGCAGTACGTCAACCTTTTTTGTTCACTTCTTTTTGCACACATCATGTGTTCTCAATATAAGTTTCTGCTGTGAATATATAAATAATAATAATAATAACAATATAGAGCATTACCTTTGTCTTCAAGAGGCTAATAATGTATCTGTAGTGATAGGAGAAAACACAAAATTATTAGAGAATATTCATGAAATAAACTGTGAAATTGAATTACGTATACAACAGAAGGAAATGAAAGGAGAGGTCAGCATCAGCAAAGTAATCAAAAGAAGGCTACAATGTGGTAGACTGGATTTACTCTGGATTATGGGGAATAAGATTTAGATAAACAGAAGGAGGGTGAGTGAAAATCACAATAGGATAATAGCCAGAGCCAAGGCTTGAAGGTGACAAAGGGCAAGGGTCTTGAAGAATGTTAATGCTTCTTCTGGTAGTGGAAGTCATCAGACCACAATCAAAAGCAATTACACAAAATTCTCAGCAAAATGAACGAGAGGCACTGTAGCAGATATTCTGACGGCTTGCAAAGTTAGAAGCAGCAGACCCACCAGATGGGACTGCAAACACCAGAGATAGGGTGGTTCTTTTTAAAAATAGGTTTCAAGCTACCCATTAAATTGAAAAGCAGAGCCCAGGATAGTGACAGGTTTTGAAAAGAATGGGTGGAAAGAAACATAAGCCATGATTTTGTTTTTCAGAGTCCCACTTGTATAAATGGAAAATATCTTCCAACATAAAAAATGAGAGTGTAGAGCACAAAACTCAGAGACCTTTATTTTCCAATTGGATTTTTAAAATATTTTTGTAGCTCAAGTATTATATAAATCATTACCCTCTGTTATTTGATTGCATATTTAATTTATCTTATGAATTAAAATGAAAAAAGTAAGTCTTGGATAATAGCCAAATCAGTAATAAATAGTACTCATGAGATAACAGTGCTTTTTAAGGTGACTGAGGCACTTGTAAAATTTATATCTACTCTGCTTATTTTAAAAATTATTATTCTGTACCACTTGTTATTCTTCTTATGGCTTAGATATGACCCATTTACCTAAAATCCTATACTAATTTTGAATTATCCCTTTCAAGTTTGGTTGGATTTAAAAATAGGTCATGATTGATTTTGTTGGAATCTCAGTTAGACAGATTATGTACATACTCACTTACTTCATGTAATTTGTAAATCAACATTAAGTAAATGAGAATTTCAAATCTTTATATGTCCTGGCACAATAGATATGAATGGATAATCAAATGAATGAAAAAATAAACACAGAGATGAATGTATCAACAAATAATTTCAGCACATCAATGTTTTTATGAAATTAATAATCTAATGCTAATGAAATGTAAGAAAACTGTAATTTTTTGCTAGTCATGTTTCTTGTCTTAAAACTGGTTAAAACACTATGAAAATGCATAGAATATAAATTTATTATTGATGGTGGTCTTAGTTAGCCTTAATTTAAGTCAGTAGTAGACTGAAAAAAAATGAGTACTCAAAAACCTTCCTTTATGCCACAATAATAAGAGGGTTTGTTTTTATCTGGTCCTTTCCCACTCCCAATGATATGAGTAAAATAAAAATGGGACAATTAAATAGGTTATGATATATACAGTTAATAAATGATTTATCTTTGTTTTAATTGTTGTAATGTTTGAAAGAACTACAGCTATTATTCAAAAGTGTTTTCTTCCAAAATCATTGCATAAAGCCAGCATAACTTTGCTACTAGACACTTAACTAAGATAAGAAGAAAACTATAAAACAACTTCTACCATAATCATAGAAGAAATAAAAACCTAAATAAAATATTAACAAGTGGAATTCAAAGATATTTGAAGAGAATCATTCTTAATGCCAGAATTGGCTTCATTCTAATAAAGCTAATGTGGTATAATATTTGGAAAGTAATGACTGTAATTCACCATGTTAATAGAATAAATTTCAAAAACGTAATCAATCTCATAAATGTGGAAAATGTATTTCATAAAACTCAAAACAATTTTATAGTAGAAACACTTATGTGTAATATCTAGGAACTTTTTATTCTGATAAAGAGTATCTTAATTATATAGTAAATGAGATATTTCATGATGACATATTGCGAACTTTCCACTTGAAACTGGCAATGAGACATCAGTAAGCACAATTACCTCTTCTGTTTAGCATATATTTTGGGCAATACAGCAAGAAAAAGCAAGAGTGAAGATGAAATATAATTGTCTCCATTCTCAGAAGACATAAGAAAATTCAAAATAATCTATAGGTTAATTGGAATTGAAAAGCAAATTTTACAAAACTGACAGATTCAAAGTCTATATAAGGGGGGCGGGGGGTGGGGGTGGGAGATGAGGGTAAGGGGGATCGAATATATGGTGATGGAAGGAGAACTGACTCTGGGTGATGAACACACAATGGGATTTATAGATGATGTAATACAGAATTGTACACCTGAAATCTATGTAATTTTACTAACAATTGTCACCCCAATAAATTTAATAAAATAAAATTAAAAAAAAAAAAGAAAAGAAAAAAAAGAAAAAAAAAAGAATGCAATCTAATTTCTATATATTAGAAACAGACAAAAATTTAAAAAAATATCATTATCAACAGCGGTAAGATTATCAGTCATCTATGACATAATTTAATGAAAAACACAAAAATGCTATGTATCAGGTAACATATATAATAATATTGAGAAACACCAAAGAAGAGCTAAATAAATGGAAGAATATATTTAAGGATCATAAGATTCAATTTTCAAAAGATGCCACTACCATCCATATTTATCTATTAACCTAATGCAATTCTTATTAAAATATGACAAGGATTTTTTTTTTTCTTTTTTTTCTTTTTTTCAGGGCAATTGACAGGGTGATTCTCAGTTTTATGTGGAAAATCAAAGGAACAAGCCTAACTAAGACAATTTTAAGGAAAAATGACAAAATGGAGATTTAAACTATCAAGACTTATTAAGTGACAGTATTGAACACCACATGATACTAGTTCACTAAGAAACAATTTCTGGAACACACTTACATAGTGACTTGCGTTATAACAATGTTGATCCTTTAATGCAGAAAGGGAGTAATAGACTTCAAAATGGTGTTTGGTCAATTGAAGAACCATATTGAAAAATAAATATGACGTTTTGACCTGCCAACATACACAAAAATTAATTCCAGATGGATTATATATCTACATGTCAAAGGTAAAACAGTAAAACTTTACATGTAAACGTGAGAATGTAACCATGACATGGGAGTAGGCCTTTTTTTTTTAAACAAGATACATGAAGAATTAAAGATAAAGAAAATGTTGATAAATTTGACTACATTAAAACTAAGAATATCTGTTTATTAAAAGACATCAAAATGGCAGTGAAAATTCAGACCAGAGTAGGAAATTTTTGCAATATATTTATCTGACAAATATTTGCTTCAGTGTTCATTGCAGCTTTATTTACAGTAGCCAAGACATGAAAACAACCAAAGTGTCCTTCAATAAATGAATGGATAAAGAAGATGTGGTATATATACACAATGGAATACTATTTGGCCCTCGTAAAAGATGAAATAGGACCATTTGTGACAACATGGATGGATCTTGAGATGATAATGTTAAGTGAACTAAGTCAGACAGAAAAAGTAGAGAACCATATGATTTCACTGATATGTGTTTTATAAAACTGAAAACAACAAAAGAACAAGACAAACAAATGAAGAAACAAAAAACTCATGGACATAGACAATAGTTTAGTGGTTACCAGAGGATAAGGGGGGAAGGGAGTTGTAGAAGAGGGTAAATGGGGTCAAATATATGGTGATGGAAGGAGAACTGACTCTGGGTAATAAACACAAAATGTAATATATAGATGATGTATTACAGAATTGTACACCTGAAATCTATGTAATTTTACTAACAATTGTCACCCTAATAAACTTTAATTAAAAAAGAAGAATTTCTATATGAAATATGAAAAGAATGTTAAGAACTCAATAAGATAAAAGACAGCTACAAAGAAAAGAGAGCAAAATACTTGAACAGGAATTTCCTAAAAGTGGTAATCCTAATAAACTTACAAAAAGTGTTCAACTTTATTAGCAATCATGGAAATAAAAATTAAAATCACAATTAGATGTCACTGCCCCCACTAGAATGTCTAATTATGAAAAACGCAAAAAAAACTATGAAGTACTTGTGAAAATATAAACACAAGTACTGAAACTTGCATGTTGGTATTGTGGTGTATTGATGAAAGTATAAGTTTCTTCAATCACCTTGGCAAACTGAGTTCACAAAGCTGAAAATACGTTAGCTATGAAGATCTTATATGCACCAAATATGCATGTATGTGTGCTAAGAAGGACATAGTTAGCTGCACTATTCTTGGCCAAAACTTTAGAAACAATCTAAATACCTATCAACTATAAAATCATAAATATTGATATAATCATACAATAAAATAAAATAAAAAGAACAAAGTGTTTCTAGATACAAATTAGATAAATCTTACAAGCATAATGCTGAGTAAAGAAGCCAGACATAAAAATAAACAAACAAACAAACAAAACCCACATACATAAGGTTTGATTTCAAACCAGACCAAACAAATTTATTAGACAAAACAAACAGAAACCAAGATAGCAGTGGTTAACTTTACAAGGCAGTGTCTCTGGAAGTTCTCGTGATATTCTAATCCTTGATTCTGGTGCTCGTTATGTAATAAAAATTCATCAAATTACAGAAGTTATGGCCTCTGCACTCTTCTTTATTAGTTATATATTAGTTTCCTTGGACAGGTGGAACAAATTGCTCCCAATCCAGAAGCTCAAAACAATAGATAGTTTATTCTTTTACATTTCATGATTCCAAAATCATGGTGCTGGCAGAATTGGTTGCTTTTGGAGGCTCTAAGGAACAATTTGTTCACGCCTCTCTCCTAGTTTCTGGTGGCTCCCATCATCATTTGGCATACCTGGGCTTTGTAGATACATCACTCTAATCTCTGGTTCAGTTTTCACATGGCTTTCTTCTTTACGTCTTTGAGTGTCCTTTTCTCTTGTCTGAGTATATCCCTTGGAATTAAAGCCCATCTTAATTCCAGTAGGAACACATCTTGACCCTTACCTTAATTATATCAGCAAAGATCCTATTTCCAAGTGAGTTCCCATTCTAATGTTCTGAGTATATATAAATTTGGGGAGTCACGTTTCAACCCCATTATGCTTCAATAAATTGTATACAGAAAATTGTATACACTCTTAAATTAATGTTTAAAATTAGGTTAATCAAGTGTTAAATGCTTACTCCTGGATCCATTCATTTCAGCTAAGTCTATTTTGAGGAACAAATTATATTTTGGATCCCTTTTTATCATCAATAAAAAATCATACAAATAAGGATATATATCTTTTGCAACAAAAATGTTTCATACTAAAGAATATATGAGTGTTTTCCATCTTTAATAGATGTTGCTTATTTTTCCTTGACTTTGACAGAATAGGTTTATATTTTTAAATTGGATAAATAAACAAAAAATCCCTGATTTTGTGGCTATAAGACAAATAACTACATTTATAAGCTTAAAATCAATGACCATTGAATGAATCTATTAATATTACATTGTTAATAATTTTATACCTTAATATGCTGTGGAACTGAGTGTGATCTTAAAGCTAAAATTGGGGGTGAGGGGGAAGGCTTCATTTATTATATTGGTGCATAATTTAAAACACCACCCAAACACATATCAAAGGCACTAATCACATAAACATATAATTACAGCTTTCTTACTTATAAAAACAGATGTTTTTAAATTCTAGAGACAGTTTTGGATTTAGTTCTCCCCTTTTCATAAGCCAATTCCTTTCTTATTTTACATGCAATATGTTTATCATGATTTTCTATGTGGCATATTAGAATAAAGAATTCTATCTTTAACCCACATAGCTCTTAAAACTAAATCTCAATTTCCAAATTAAGAAAGGAGTGCTTTAGCATTTTGTGTTTATAGGCATACCAAGATAACTTATCTTGGTTTTATGATGTTGTTTGTAAGCTCTGGAGATACTAATGCTAATTTCATTTTTGTTACATTCTTGGATAATCTGTTCTGAGGCTTTGTGTATTGCTGACATACAATGTTCAGATTTTATTTTCCCTTAGTGGAGCCTGTTATTTAGTCTTGCTAAAGCTTGTTATCGTTTATACAGCTCATCCAGCTGCAAGGTGCAATCGCTGTCCATCATGCTCTCTAATGCTCAATGTCTGTAACTTTCTTGCAACTTTTGCTTTTGTTTATCGGTATAAGCTCTTTTTCCCCTTTGAGGAGATCACATGCTGATCTTCTGGTAAGAATCATTTAAAGATATTCTCTTATTTTTAAAATATAGTTCAGTCTCTCTCTCTCTCTCTCTCTCTCCATATAAATATCTCTCTCTCTCTCTCTCTCTCTTTCCACATATATATTTATATTTATATGGAGAGAGAGAGAGAGAGAGAGAGAGAGAGAGAGAGAGAGAGAGAGAGAGACAAAGGGAAAGAGAAAGTAATAGTCTTTTTCAGTAATATGTTTAAATTGAGTAGGGAAAGGTATTAGAAAACAAATTTTGTTAGTGTAGTTTTACAGCATCTAGGCAACCAACATAAAAAAGATGTTTCTTTTTTCCTTAAAAAACAAATACTGGCCTTTTCAATCATCTAGGAGGGGAATGATTAAATACAGCTGTCTCGGGAAAATTACACCCCCTGTGGTACAAGACCAGTTAATAAAGTTATGTGAAACAGGACTGTAGACTTTCTGTAATCCTCACATGTATGGATTAACAAACATTATTTTAGAAAATAGCATGCTTCAGATAGAGGAAGATCTTCTATTCTATATCACTTATATGTAATGGAACAGGTGATAAAAGACAGTTGTAAGGTATGTGGCAGATGTTATAGATGCCCATTCCATATCACCTCGGCAGTCACCATTCCAGGAATTCAGATGTTTTGTTACTGCAAACTCCTGCAACTTTCCATGTGATGACTATCCCACAAGCATTTAGCTCTTAAGCAAGCTAGAAATGCTGGGTAAGTAGATGCCCAAGGAGCGGCCCTCATCCACTGACAGACATTACAGGAGAAAAATTACGGCAGCTTCTTTATCTCATGGATGGGACAAAACGTACATACACTCTAACTCAAAGTTACCTGATGTTTGCATACTGGCAACAGAGCTTTCCCTGGGGCCTAGCCAGAAATTCTAGAGGCCCTTCTAAGACTGACTGAGTCAGAATCTCTGGGGGACGAGCTTCAGAATCTGCCTTAATTAGATCTTCAGTTCGTCCTTATATCTGCTAAAACTTAAGAAACGTTATTTTACACCAGGAGTCATAAAACTTTTTCTGAAAAGAGACATGTGTTGGTTCCTTATTGCTACCATAGCAAATCACCATACCTTTAAATGGCCTAAAGCAACACTATTTTATTGTCTTACAGAGTCAGAATCCCAACATCAGTCTCACTGAGCTAAAGTCAAGGTGTCAGCAGGGCTGGTTCTCTCGGGAGGGTCTCGAGGAAAACCTGTTTCTTTGCTTTTGCCAGCTTCTAGACACTATATGTTTTATTTGACTGCTGGTCCCTTTATCTGTCATTAAAACCAGCAGTGTAGTGTCATTGTATCTCCTTCACTGACAATTTATTTGATACATCACCTTCCTCTGTCTAACTTTCTTGCATTCCTCTTATAAGAACCCTGTGATTTCATTGGGTACACCAGTTGCTCAAGATAATCTCTACATCTCAAGATCCTTAATCACATCTGTAAGGTCTTCTTGGCCATGTAAGGTAACATATTCATAGTTCTGGGGATTAGTACATGGACATCTTTGAGGGACATTATTCAACCTACTACAGTGAATATTGTAACTACTGTCTGCGAAGAGTCCAAATTGAGGATATTGTGGAAGTACTTATGTAACAAAAGAAAAAACACCTATCATGCCTCATTTTCCTGGGATGGGTCCTCCCAGTTGGTGGGCTGACTTTGGTTCAGCTGGAGAAATTCTCCAGAGGAGGAACCACTGGCTCGAGAATGGTTCCTGGTAGTGGGAAGTGTTGGCTACCCCTTCAAAAGTTCCGTTTGCTCTCCCAGGAATACACAGATCCCTGTACTCCCTTCTCTCCTCCTGAAGAATTTTGTAAACTCAGTTTGGGTGGCTGGACAGAGATGAAGTGATGTTCTGATTCCCTGACACCTAGCCTGAGATTCCAATGCTAGGTGCCCAGAAGTTACCAACAGAAGAGTGCCCAATGTGAAGGTGGCAACTGGGACAGGCCCTGTGCAGGAGGAAGGTGAAGCCACTGGCTGGGCAGGCAAGTGCTGTGAGCAAAGGGAGAAATAGGGGCAAAGGGGGACATCTAGACTTGGTCTCTGTGCCTCTCAGTGCTAGAATGCTAGAGTGGTGCCCATGTTTGCAGGGGGTGCAAAAACGGGCACTGTGCCAGATTTGACCTGAGGGCTGTGGTTTGCTGATCTCTATTGTATACCATCTCCAGCAGTCACCACTAGGGTTAGGCTCCAGTTGCCCACAGCAGTGACCACATATCAGTACCCTAGATTTACTTCCTTCCATTTCCTGTCTTACTGCCTCTTCCCCACTAATATTCCTGAAATAACTTTCCAAATAAACTGTGTGCACTTAAATCCTTTTTAAGGCAGCACTGCTCAGATAATGCAAGTAGGACATGTTTTGCCCAAAGATTGCAGAATTGTTTTTTAAAGTCAATTCTATTTGTCAAACATATGCCAATTGTAAACTTGATTTCCCCATATAATATCAGGTTTTTAGTAGTTAAAAAAAAAACACACACAAAAAAAAACATGGGCTTTTTTGTTTTCAAATACCTACAGTTTTTCACTTCTTTTCCCATTTGTTTACTTTCTAATTTTCATGGTACTATTATATACAGATGGGAGAGTATAGTAATATTAATAAGGCAAAATCCATGGAGGATCTCAAAATGAAGCAACCAATAGAGGGGAAAATTATCCAGAAATATCAAAATTAATGATGACTAAAAGACCATTCTTCATTGAAATTTGTTGCTTGACCTCTAATGTTTGAAAAATCATTCTGGAAGAATAAAGAGCTAGTCATGCTTTGCCTACTTGGCACGTATTTTCTAAGTTCGCTTGCGGACCGCTGAAGGATTGAATAATGCCTCTCCACTACAACAGCAAAATTCAAGTTTGAAATCAGAAAAAAAATGTGCTTTCAATTAGATGAAGAAAGGGACCATTTTAAAACTATCTTTATACTAAAAAAAAAAAAAAAAAAAAAAAAAAGTATTTTCCTCTCCTAGGGCAAAATAAGAATAAGATGCCAGAGATGGAATATTCATAAAGGTAATTTATGTATTTCAGTTATATCTGTTTTGTTTAGAAAATAAAATCCAAAACTTTAACTCATCACTAAAGAAAACTTTTTTTTTTCAAAAATATGTGGCTAATGCAAAAAGAGCCCACATTTTACCAGTTTTAGCTGATCAATCTAACAGTTTTCACAATATAGCTTCTTCTAATATCATAATTAGAAAGAAACAATTCATGTAGTACAATTGTTACTAGTTAGATTCCAATTTAACGATGATAGCATTAATAACAGAGCATGGAAATGAACTTTACACACTTGCAGCATAAGGAAAATAATTTATAATCACACTCTATTTAGAATGTGGTCAGTACTGTCTTTGTATATCTGTGATTGCTCAATTTCTCAGGTGAAAATAAGCTTAATGTATTTGAACAATTAACACATAAAATGAATAATCCAAGTCCATACAGAGTCAGAGGTCGAGGCAAGTAGACAGTAATTCACATTTCTTTTACTCACACCCCTCTACACACCTAAGTAAAAATAAATGAATAATACCTATTCTCTCAATTAACACTAAATTTCATGTAGACTCAAATATCTATTAATCTGTTTTAAGCTATTTTATTATTTCAGACTTTCAGTATTCTTTAAAATATATAGATATAGGTGTGTATTAAAATTAGATAGTGATTGGATTCAGATAGAAATCTACAATAGAGGGATTTATTCAGGTATAAACAAAGAGATAGTGATGGAAATATATATGCTTATTAATTCCAATAACTTTTGGACACATGACAATGAGGGAATTCCCAAACTGGGACACACTTGCACTATCTTTCCATCCTGAAGACAGGTGGTTTTAATGTCATCTCCGCTAATATAACATATTTCACTATAAAATTAATGAAATATTATTTCTATAAAACAACCCATAAACATTGACTTTCACTAAATTTTGGCCTGTGGTTAGTAATTAATTAATGATTAACATATCTGTGTGTCTCAGAGCAGAAAGAGTTGAATTTCAGAAAATTTGCAGGTGTGTGTGTGAGATATTTACATTTTTAAAAGGGATCACGAAGAGGACAAGGATAGGGGCTGTGTGCTTCCACTCATATGTGACATATAAAACAGAAAGCAACAAACAAACAAGCAAAGCTAACAAACAAACTGACAGAAATAGACAAGAGTATGGTGGTTACCAGAGGGGAAGTGGAGGAGGGGAGGATGAAGAGAGTAAAAGGGGGTCAAATACATGGTGAAGGAAGGACACTAAACTTTGGTTGGTAAACACACAATGCAATATTCAGGTAATGTATTACAGAATTGTACACTTGAAACATATATTAACCAATGTGACCCCAATACATTTAATTAAAAAACTAAAAGGGATCATGGGTAAGAAAATAATTGAGAAACACTACTCTAAGGATTTTATACTCATGGAACTCTTAGTTTTAAAAATGAACCAAATAATGCCGCTTGTTGCAAAAGTATGATTGACATAGTATGTTGCAGTTTCTCCACTACCAGTTAATAGATATACAATAGCACGTATCTTCTCCCATAATACATGGTAAACTTTTGGTGAACATGTACTGTATTTCTCACTTCCATAAAAATGCTTCATCTAACATAAAGCTGTCTACACAATGGGTGCAGACTGACAATTTTGGTAAACATCAATTCTTAACACAACGTCTATAAATATTCAGGTGCTCTAGCATTTTGCATATAGGGATTCTAATTGGTGAAAGCACAGCTAAACTATGCCTTATTTAAACAATAATATTTTTTGTTCTCTATATTTACCATTTTAAATAAGATTGTGAATGTCTCTATTTACATTCAATTTTATATTATTTTTTATTTTTTGAGATGTAATTCACTACAATAAAGTCTATATATTTATAGTGTACAGTTTGATAAGTTGTGACAATGTGTACACCTGTGAAAAAATGAACAAAATCAAGATACTGAACCCATCTTCATAACCTACAAAAGTTGGTACAAATATAATTTTTGACACTGTTTTCAATTATTTTAGGTATATACCCACAAGTAGAATTGCTCAATCATATGTTAATTCTATTTTTAATTTTTTTGAGAAAATACCATACTGTTTTTCACAATAGCTGTACAATTTTATGTTCTGTCAAACAGTGCACAAAGTTTCCAATTTCCTGGGAAATGTCCCATGTGCGATTGAGAAGGATATGTATCGTGTTGTTGTTGGGTAGAGTATTCTACATCTGTCTGTTAGATCTACTTGGTTTCTTGTGTTGTTCAAGACCTTGGTTTCCTTACTTAGCTTCTATCTGGTTATTCAATTTATTATTGAGAGTAGGTTTTTAAAGTCTCCAACTATTATTGTAAAACTATTTCTCCTTTAAATTCTGCCAAGATTTGCTTCATATATTTTGATCATCTGTTATTAGGTGTGTGAATGTTTATAATTGTCATCCTGCTGCACTAAACCTTATTAATATATATTGTTCTTCTTTGACTCATAATACCTCTTTTTAAAATTTAAAGTGTACTCTGCCTGATATTAGTATAGCCACCCCTATTCTCTTTTGTTTACAATTTTCATGGAATATCTTTTCCATCCTTTCACTTTCAACCCATTTGTGTCTTTGGATCTAAAATAAGTCTCTTAAAGACAGCATATAATTGAATCATGCTTCTGTTGTTGCTGTTATTGTTGTTCATTTTGCCAATCTCTGCATTTTGATTGGATAATTTAGTCAATTTGCATTTAAAGCAATTACTGATATGAAGGGTCTTCTGTCATTTTTCTATTTGGTTTATATATGCCTGATAGCTTTTTTAGTCCCTCATATTCTGCATTACCATCTTCTTTTGTGTTTAGATGATTATTTGTGGTAAAGCATTTAAATTCCTTTCTCATTTTTCTTTTATGTATAAGGTTAGACAACTAAGCTTGCAAACTTGTTGCAATAATGTTGCTAACCTTTTCTGATATCAGAGGGATTATTCATTATGAATTTGTACCAACTGGACAACAGTTGTACCAAGAGTTTACCAAGTTTACTATTTGGAAGTGCTGAAAAGGCTTCCTGAAAAAGTTAGATGACCTGAACTTTTCACCAACAGTCCCTGGCTCTTGCACCAAGACAATGCACCAACTCACATCGCACTGTCTGTGAGGGAGTTTTTAGCCAGTAAACAAATAACTGTATTGGAACACCCTCCCTACTCACCTGATCTGGCCCCCAATGACTTCTTTCTTTACCTGAAAGGAAATATTGAAAGGAAGACATTTTGATGACATTCAGGACATCAAGGGTAATACGATGACAGCTCTGATGACCATTCCAGAAAAAGAGTTCCAAAATTGCTTTGAAGAGTGGACTAGCCACTGGCATCAGTTTATAGCTTCCCAAGGGGAGTACTTTGAAGCTGATCATAGTGATATTCAGCAATGAGATATGTAGTTCACAAACTTAATTATCAGACCTTGTATATTCTACAGCTATTAAGACTAGACAGCTGAATCTTCTAATGTAGTAGACACTTGAATCTACTAATGTTAGATCAAATACTAAAATCATATATTCCCTTTTCTCTAGTGTTTGCTGTTTTTGTTTGTTTTGTTGTTAACTTACTAATGTTGTAGGCTGCCTCTGTTCCAAAAATCAGCCTGAGATGTAAACTTAAAATATTCTTACGTCTTTTCTGAGCCTGTGTCTTTCCTTGGGTATTAGTGGTAATTTTCTAATTTCCCCTGTATATGTAGTTGTTTTTGAATGTCTTAGTGTTTGATATCTAGACACAAAATAGAAAAAGAGAAAAACAAAAGGGGGATAAAAGGAAGCAATCCTTTACGTACGCAGGAAGTCACTTCACCTGTACCTGGAGGGCCATTCAACAATGACAGGGAGTATGCAACAATGATTATCTGCCTCTGTGTCTTCATTTCCATGATTAGAAACAGCAATCATTGAGCAGAACACATATCCTTAACATTGTGTTGCAATGTTCTTCTATAGTTGAATGATATTTCCATGCCACTGACTGTGGCGTTCGGCTTTACCCAACAAGCTCAGTGTTCCAGAAAGGAAGTTTAGGAAAGCAGATGTACATTTTTCTATACTTTGTGTATTTCAAGAATTAATAGTAATAGGAAATTTTTATATTTTAAAGTAATCATTTATTTTAATAAAATTTAGCACCTTAACTGTATTTACTTAAACATATAAATACTGTAATTATTTTCTATGGCTTTTTGACACATTTTGGAGAACAAATGTGAAACCAATTAACCGGAAAAGGGCAGTATTTATAAAATGGGGTTCTTATTGTCCACTCTGTCTCCTCCAATCTGTTCCAGGATGTGCAGGACTGCCTGACATGGGCTAGAGGGTGGGGGATGGGTAGATGCTACTGAGCTAGGAGATGAAATTGACTGAAATCAACCTCAATTTATTATTCAAGACTTCCCCTGGAAGTTACATGCCTACTATAGACTTCAGGATTCAAAAATACTTTCATCAGACTGATTCTGCCAATGAAATTTTGTCTAGGTGGAGAGACAGATTTCTGAAGCTTTTTAATCTGCCGTCTTCCCAGAACCCTTTTTAAAAAGGTCAGTGATCTTTTAAAAAGAATTAAATAATAACAAAAATATCTTGTATATTTATCTATGTAGTTACCATTTCTGTTGGTCCTCATTTCTTTTTATAGATCTGTATTTTCATTGATTATCATTTTTCTTTTCTCTACAGAAATTTCAGTAACATTTTATGTCATGTGGGTTTAATGGTGTCAGATATTTTTGAGCTTTTGTATGTATGTTTAAGATGTGTCCAAATATGATCTTGGGAAAGGAAGGACTTTTCAGAGTGGCGCCAAATGCTAAAGAAGACAACAGATTTGGGAGCCATTTCTAAGGAGGGGAAAACGGCTTATATTCGTATAAGATTTTCTAACTCCCAGTATTGAGTGTCCTCCTTATTTTCCAGAAGTATTTCAGAATTTCTAGGAACGACTGACTGCTGTTAGCTTCTCACTCTTCCCTTTTTTTGGAATAATTGCTCATCGTGGCTAATCTACACATGATCACCATTATATTTCTGTGTGTGGTGAGAAGTAACTTTAGTTTTTTGTATTTTTGTTGTTATTGTTATTATTTTAGGAGATACATTCCAGATGATATGAGCAGAAGTTTGAAGTGAGGATTGTGAGACTGCAAGCAGACTGCAGTGATTACATAAAACTTTTGGAGTAACTACCTTTGACAGGGCATGAGTGATCCAGAGGGTAGACTATGGTATATTTACTGTTATGCCCTCAATTATTGGCTTCCTTTAAGAGCATAATACATCCTTTCCCATTGTCATGTTAATTACAGTGCCCATCCCACTCTGGGAGAAGAATATATTCACACTGCATTAATTTTGTTCATGGCCATGAGATGTGATGTGGCTGTTTGAGTGTGAGCAGATATGACTTACAACACAACTGAGTAGCAAAAATAATTTTAAATTTCTATCAGGTCTTTGAATTTTTCTCTTTGACAATAGCAGAAATGTCCTAAATAAGATTTTTCCTTTAGTCAAAGTCCAAAATGGAAAGACACATGGAGCAGAATAGCAGCTACAGATGCATAGCCTCTGACAGTAATGCAGCTGAAGTTGGGGGCCCATTTGTTATCACAGCAAATATGTCTAACACAGCCTTTAGAAACTTAAAAAATGTGAAAAAAAAAAGCATTTACAAAACTAATCGCTGGCAGATAGTTAATGGCTGGAATGAAATTTTTAAAATTCTTTAATCTTTCACAGCTTAGATGGAATACATATTTTTCTAATTGAAACATTAAGTAAAAAATGGAGCATAGGACTATTACCATTTAAGGTTTTTTTGTGTGTTTTTTTAATCCTCTTTCTTATTTGTAGTGCTAAGTAATATTTATCGAAGTTTAACAAATGCATGCCCACTGCAGTGGGCTTTTGCAGCAACTCATATTATGATTTGGAGTCTCTTTCCACATCCTTGAACTGAACTATCCTTGGGATGTGCTCTGGGTAATACAATACAAAGAAATGATACTAGTGTGTTAGTTCTGTGTTTAGGTCTCAAATGGTACTTAATATTTCTGCCTTCCTTGGACTCATGTCATCACTATGAGAGCAAGCCCACGATAGGCTGCTGGAAGATGAGAGATAAAGGGGTGTTAGAGCCAGCTCTCATTGATTTGCAGCAGCCAATCATGTGCATTTTATTCCAACTTCCTATTCAGTTATATCACTTTGGTAGACTGACATTACTTTGAGGCTGAATTTTGACCTGCCTTTATGGATCAAGATATTTTCTTAATTTTTTCTCCTTATTCTGGGGTCCAAATTCAGTTAATTTTTCAGCATTTGAAGTTACTGAATTTCTAATTTTTTTCTCTCTTTTATTTCTACTTGTAAACTGACATCTTTTTTCTTTTTTCTGAGCTTGTCTCTCTCTTTTAACACTTTTTTATTTAAAGAAATCACCAGCAACTGAAACACACTACCAAAATTTGTTTTCCAATCTTTTATCTGAAAGTCTCTTAGGTACCCAATCTTCATTCTAAATTATTTTAAAGAATTTTATCAAATATTTCAACAATGCAATTTTAAACTGCTGATAAAAGTTCTATTTTACAAAATTCTGAATTTATAAGCCAATGCCATATACATTATCTTTTATGGTAGCACTCTACTTTTGATGTCATGGACTGGTGGTTCATCTCCACATTGTACTCCCTTAAGAATGTAATTTGATGGAGACTCTACCTTCTGCAGAGGTGCAGATTGCTGTGGCAGTGGAAAAGAGACATGGCAAATTATACCCTATTTCTCAGAGGTGTTTACTCTAAGAAAAATCACATGACTTCATACAATGCCTAGTGTGGCAGAGAGTAATACCACCATTTTCTAGAAAGAGGAAAAGCAAGTATCTGAAAATAACACCATACTGATCACCATACTGGCTATCAAAAGGACAAATAATAGAAGATCCCATATACCAAATAGAGAGAATGGCATGATTAAATGAAGAAAGATATGGCAGCTACTGAAGAAAACATTCATTGGTTCTCAAGTGCGTTGATATGATCATATGCGGAATGAAGAGCAGGTATAAATGGAGAGCCAGCATTCATTCGGATGCCTGCCACACAGAGAGCATCAATGGGCTGTTAGTCTTAGCAAGGGCAGCAGGGATAAAGAAGGGAGAACTCTGGCAACTTCCAGAAGAGTGGACCATGTGTCCTTAGCAGAAGGGAACCCAGAAGAGTGAGAAGAGGAACAGAGCTGCAGCCTCACTCCCAATCTAGGATTAGCTGTCTGGGTAGTTTAAGGGGAAAAAAAGGAGGTGAGCATTAAAATAAATCTGAGATTGAAGCTTTAATATTGGCCAAATTTTTGTCTGTAATTGAAATGACCATAAAGTTAGAAATGTGCACAAGAAATGTGCTATTATGGAATTAAAAGGGAGATAAAAATATATGACTGAAGGCAGCGTTTGGAAACAAAATAGGTACAGTTGATTCTTGTTACTCACAGATAATTATATTCTAGAAACCCTGACGTAGTTATTACAGAGCAATCGCTTCTAGGAAAAATACAAGATTCGATTCCTGAGAACCTCTGAATATATCATTTTTATTAACTGATCAATATATAACCTTGTTTTATGTGTTTCTGTTTAAGGACACTTTATTTAATATATATAGTTGATTAATTAACTTTGAACTCATGGCATATAGCACTATAACTCTTCTTAAATGGAGTTTATCTAACACATGTGTTTTCTTTGTAAGGCACATCATAGGCTTTTGCACTTAGGAACACTGGACAGCACGTCAGCATTACACTTGGAGATCTCCAGCAACAAAATCAACAACAAGAAGCACAAATGTGTAAAACAAACAAACAAACAACAACACAAATGTCACCAAAGAGAATGAGGGTTACAACAGGAGGGAGAATGATTATTTTGAGGCTATTCTACATATAGGTGAGAAATGATGAGTGTATTTTGATTCTAGGATTTTGTAAGTAGTGTAAAAATCCAATGCTCTAAGAAGTGTTGTAAGAGAAGATCAAACGAGATATGTGTGTGGTTGGAGTAGGAAGCTCTAGTTTGAAGTTTGAGAAGAACAACTTTGAAAAAAATAATAGTTAATTTTGAACAAATAATCACCGTATATATAGTTCAAAAATGTTTTAAATTATAAAAGGGCACAAAGATCCAAAGGAGCTGTCCCTTTTACTTAAGCCCCCAACTATTCAGAACTCCTTATTGAACAACAAATATTCTTTTGCAGAGGGAAAGAAGCTAGAGGGACATGGCATTTGTGAAGGGTTTTAATGAGTCTTCTGGATTTGGAGAGATAGAGATGGATTATCAGTACATTTGTGAAGACATTATGAGAAAATCTTGATGGGGAGAAATTGTGAGGAGGCCCAGAATAAGAAGAAAATTGCCAATTACAGATTTAGTGAGAAGTTCTAAGTTACATGATCATAATACAATTCTTTTTTGAATCATTAATTAAATATACTAAGGAGTAGGAATTATATCAGTTGATCTTAGAAGTGTATTCTTAATTTTCCTTCACTGCTAGAAGTTCCTTAAAACCCAATGACAATTACCTCTTCATTTTATCCCAATGATTTATTTTAGTAGGAAAAGGATTACGAAAGACTACAGGATAACCAAATCAAACAGTAAGAAGAAATTAATAAAACACAAGCTTGTTTAAATTTAACAGTTATTTCTGATAGTTTCGAAAGCCTTTGGGGTTCTAAACAAACTCGATAGAAATAGTTCGACAGTCCCATGAAGTAAGGGCAGTCATTATATCTATATTACAGCTGGGAACTTTGAGGCACAAAGCCATTTAAGTGATATGTCCAAGGTCACTGAGCAAGTCACTGGTAAGGCCAAAAATAGAATCCCAATTCTTCAGCTAGTTCTTTGTTCAGGAGACCATATTGGTTCTTTTATTACTCTGAGGATAAAATTTAGCTTTATATCAGAGGCTTTTTTTTCTTTCTTATATGCCCACCTAAAAATCAACATTTAAAAAGACCATTGAATTGATATTAAATCAAATCATATTTCACGCATGAGATTTCCAAGTTACTCTTAGGAAAGTGTTTTCTTGTTGTTTAAGATGAAAATATCCATAGGTAGTTTTTCACTGTTATCATCTCAATTCATAAAACTTTTCTCTTTCTCCTAAATATTTAATGGCTCTATTTAACAATGAATATGTTCTGGTTTCTGCACAAGGAAATGCAAGCCATAGTAATTGGCTTTGCCTTTAGACAGCTGAGTCAGCAAGACATCAGGGAGCCTATAGAAAAACCTTTTATTTGCTATCAGTTTTTCAGAGTTTCAAGCCATTGAAATATATTGAAAAAATCTGGGAGGCAACTAAACCATGCAAATTAACCTTACATCTGCTTTATACGACTCTTGAACCTCCAGATTTGTAATTCCTTATCTGTGGCTGCTCAAACAATTTTCTGGTTCAAAACGCTGTCGGTGCAATGGTAGGAAAGGAAAGTGGATTGTAGTCTCTGGTACATATTTGTCTAAAAGTACTTGTATTTTTCCAGTCATGAAAAAAGTCTTTTTCCCCTCTTGTGGGAATCCTTGAGAGCTAAAAATTCTACTTTTTGAGCTTCATATCTACACATATGGATTTTGTGGAAAATAATTTTATAAAGTTCAAAGTTGTGAAATACCTTTAAAGAAATATACGCTCACACATACTAAAGAGAACTACAGATATTTTTATCTCTATATGTATGTGCACACATATTCTATATACTGTTTTATATTCTATATATACTGTTTTAGAATTATATGCAATCATAATACAATATTAGAAAACATTTGCCAGGGGCTCTGTGAAGATCTTTACATATAATATTTCATTTATCCTCATCACAATACGTGATGTGATTATTATTATTATTATTCCCATTTACTTAATGAGGAAACTGAAACACCAGGAGCTTAAGTCAATTGCCCAAAGCTATACAGCATTTAGGTGGGATATCAGGGTTATAAACATGATGGTCTGGTTCTACACTGTGTGTGAATCGGAATTATTTGTAGACATATGAATATAAAAAAATACATGAAGTCTAGAGTTGTAGTCAAAACTAATTAAATTTATAAACTGAGAACCAGAAAAGATAAATCTTTTCCATAGTTTGCACAACAGCAAGTTCTGAAACGTGGGTATGACTCAGGTAGCATTTCACTATAGCTTTCATAGTTGACATCAGATGGTGTCATAAATTATAAATGGATAGGAACTTTCTTTTTATGGCAGTTATGCAATGGATACTCATGTTGTTCAGGTGACATTGTTCTAGCTCAGATAATTTTAAAAATTAGGTAGATAAAACATTTTTCATTTGTTTAATTTTCTGTTGATGGTTTTAAAACAGTTT